>NW_010180805.1:106653-108162 GCF_000695765.1 Mesitornis unicolor
TCTGCAGGCTTTACTCTTTAAAACACAACTGCTTTAAAGTATCACATTAAATTCTAATGTGTGTGTATTTAAAGAAGGCGCAACATATGAGAGAAAAAAAGCATTATGAAGTGCGTAAGATGAGGCTGCTGTGGCTAAGCACCCCTTCTAGCAGAATACTACAGTGGTGCCATGAAATCCTATGTAAGTGGTCAGAACAGAAGTAAGAGCTGCCAGTGGGTAGTCTCAACCTATTCACAAGCCCTTTTGAACAATTTTCCTACTTTTTTAAATACTGTTTTTGGCAAACATTTGACACTTGAAATACAAAATGCATGAGTCACCTACTGAGATAGGCACAGTATGTGGTTTATTGAATTTAGTTAAATTGTGAGTCATCTATCAATAGTCCTCATAGTGAACATACTTGTAATAATTTCATACATTACAAACAAGAGTAGGTATGATTTTTCAAGATTTTTTTTCAAGTATTTTTTACTTAGAGTTTTTACTCTTTTTATTGTGCTCTGTTTGATGTTGGAGGAAATTGTTAACTTTTTAGTGAGGGAGGCTAAAAAGAAAAGGTAGTTTATTGCTCGTCAGTTTAAACAACAAAGACTGGAAATGCAAATCCTGACATATTATAAAATACTGTCTTACAAAGCAAAGTCCTCAACATGAGGTTGAATGAATACAAATTCTTCTTCTTGTACAACTATTGAGATTTATTCTTCTACCAGCATATAAGTTTCTGTAGAGATAAGTAGTTTCAAAATTCATAGGCAGCAGTTCTAAAGGAGGGACCTGCAAATTACCACAGATTCTAACTTGCCAAAAACGTATGGTAATTTTTTTGTGGGTTTGTTTTGTTGTTGTTGAGGGTTTTTTTGGTGTAGGCTGCTTTTTAAAGATGAAAACTAATGAGTAGAAGAAAAAAAGGTGAAAAGTAAATCTGTATAAAGTAACATAACTGTGGCCAGTTGGATACAGGGGATATAATCTCTTTACTACAGAAAAATGTAAATATTCAAGCATAAAAGCATTGAGGAGCTTTCCAAACAAATTCCTTGGAGGTACAGGAATTGTGTATCCCTACGAAGAAAGCCATTGAGTGGTCAGCCCCTCACTCCTTCACTTTAGAGCTGGCCTCTGATAAGAACCTTTCCCGGAATGTTTTTCAGGAGCACGAGTGATTATATGGGTATTTAAATTTGCTCCTGAAGTAGCTATTCGAGGACTGGAAGGTGTGAAAGCCCTTGCTCAAAGCACAGAACCCGGCTGCTGCTTGGTTTTGTTCCCAGGAAGAAAAAAACCCGGAGCTCGGCTGGGACATAGGCAGAGCTCTGACCCTCAGCAAAGGTGTTTGCCCTGACGGCGGGGTAACTGCTCTGTTATGTTACCAGTATCTTGTGATAAACTCCCGCCCGGAATTACATTTTTCCATAGGAAAAAAACAGGAAAACAAAAGAAAACCAAATTCTCCTGGCTTTAGTCTTGCATTTCCGACAAGGCTTTGCCAACTTAACTGGG
>NW_010180806.1:0-3386 GCF_000695765.1 Mesitornis unicolor
CTCATCCAAGTCATTGATGAATATATTGAAGCTGCAAATAAGTCCCTTTATAAAGGAAATAAATGTTCCAGGTGGTATTTCCATCACTTAAATCAACAGTCCAACAATATAAGTTGGAAAAGTTGCGTTAACTTTTGTCAAGTTGTTCAGAAATTTATCATCCTAAACTGAAAAGAGTTTAACTGCTGAACATACTACGCTTCACATCTCAAAGGCCAGGAAAGGATCAGAAATTTCAGTCAGACAGCTGTGAGTCCCCAAAAGGGTTATTTGGCTTTTACAGTGTATTCCCCCTTTCTATGTGCATTTCAAGGTCTGATGGATACCTCTGCAAGTTTTGGACCAGGTGGAGCATTAGCTGATATAAACTTATTTGTGTGTTTATGACATTGCTTACAGGTATTTGAATATATGCACGTATGAAAATAAACTACTTACAAATTTGCCACCAAATGAAAAGAGAAAAAACTGGTTTTCTTCAAAATATACAGTGAATTGTAGTCTGTATGATAAGAAATAATTAATAACATTTCTAATCTACCTTGAAACATTTTTTTTACCATTAGAATTTTAACATGAAAGGAATTAACACAGAAGACAGTAAAACCAAAAATATGTGATGCATGCTGCTAGCTTCTAGATTCCTTTAATGAGATAACTCCACACAGTGCTCTTTAGCTGCTTTGAGAGCAAGAGAAATATGAATATAGGAATGTATCTCCATGTCAGAGAGAGAGAGAGAGCGCGCAGGATTTCCTCTCTATTGCCCCTACCCCTCCCAGGGGGAGCATTAAGAGAAGGGAATAGAGAGAGAATAATAATAATAATTAAAAAAAAATTGCTCCACACAAGGTTGGAAGTTAAAACTGTAACAAGTTTAATGAAAACAACAGGGGAAAGGAAAAGGGAATTAATAAGGGACAAAGGATAATTATATACAAAAACCCGATCCCAGTAGTCCCGAGTGGAAGTGTCCGAGCAGTGCCTCATGGCCGCTGTGACTGCTGTGACTCATCACCAGGGACTGCAGTGGTGCCGGGAGCGGATGGTGGTGGGTGCTGCCGAGCACGTGGAGCTAGGCCCAGCCGTCCCGAGATGCGACAGGAAGCAGCCCAGGAAAGCCAGGAAAAGCCCGCAAAAACCTCATTTTTTTATAGTCTGTGGCCGGAAAGGGGAGGGAACAGTACTGATCTCTGACCCTCCAGGGTCATACAGACACCACCTGTCCTTCCTTTTCAGGCTGGTAACCCTTAAACCATAACAGAATGCTCTTTTTTTTCCCTCATACAGCACATCCTTCCTGTAATTATTAACAATTAAATCAACTTGGCTCTATGAGACTGTATCAAATAAAATCCATAGAACACACTTTGTAGACTATTTCTAGAAATGGAAATAAATTTCTCAGGAATCTTAAATATATGCTGGTGCTTAAAAATAGGTAACATTCAAGAATTTATTTCCATGTGCAATCACGTACATGTAAATATAGCATATGTACGTCATTTTCAGAACCATGGGAAGTATGCAAAAAAAAAAATATCTTACAAAAGGGATAGCCCTAGTGGTAAAATTTATTTCAATGAACACTAGAATAATGTATTACAGAATTTCTCAGTGGTGTTTTATTCTCAGTTCTCTATACATGAAGCAATAAAGATGTGTTCACGAGATCTTATAAATGTACTAGGAACTGCAATGGCCTGAAGTAAAAAAAAAATGGGTCTTGATTTATTTATTTGTTGGAAAAGGTGATGAATATGAATATATGTTGCAGAACAGTGTTTCCATAAGTTCTTCCTTCAACAGCCATACCAACTCTCATTATCTTAATGAAGATCTGCAGTTCTTAAATTCCTGTCTTCTTACATCAAGTACCTACAAAAACCTAAGAGAAAAAAAAGAAAAACTTTAGGCCTTCACAGAAGTCATAATATTTAAAATTAATACTCCCTGACATAACTGCAGAGTCATTCATTTAAAATTCTTCTCCACAATCTATGAATGCTTATGCCATGGTACCATCTCAGAGGTCCTGCAGCCAGCATCAAGGCTAACACATGAGCATAATCTTCCAACATTAAAGCCCATAGTAAGAGGAAAGATAGAAATCTTAAATTTATTTGTAAAGAACAGGTCCAGAAAGTGTTCAAGACAGCTAAATAATATCAACTATTTGAAAATTTGAAAAAAGGCTTCTTTAAGGAGTGAAAATTGATAACATTATGTCAGGAAAAAACATTTCTGATTGCCTAAATGTTGCATGTAAAAAAAAAAAAAAAAAGGCATAACAGCAGTAGAAATATGAATGAGAAATTGAAATTCTTGCTACAGGTGCTTTAACAGAGTATCTGTTGACATGAAATAGAAGTTTAAGATGTTTACTAACTATCAGTGCAAATAATTGTATAAATAATAACCCAACTGCAGGAAAATTCTTCAAAAGCAGTCCTGTTTGAAAGACACTTATTGCCATAATTCATCATCACACAAGACTGCTCATTTATAATTCAAAATTTAACCTACTGTGTCTTTCTCTGTCAAAGACTACCCAATTTTTATCCAGCTTTTTAGCTACCTCAGTAACTTGACCAAAACATCTCTCTCAGAAGAGAAATCCGTCTCTGTTCTTCAAGACTTCTAGGGAACTGCCAATTCTCTAGCTCAGATTATTCCACTGATTAATCATTATTACATTTTCACTTCTCAGCTAAAGCAAATACTAGCTACCTGTTGGCTCAAATATAGTACTGTACAGACTTAGAATTAAGAACTAGGAATCTATGTCGGCTCCCATTTACTAAAGACATTGATGCAATTAAAAAAGGGATCTGTTTGAGTTCATCTCAAAAGAAGAAAGTTAAACCTATGTGAAAAGAACAAATATTTAAAGTGCAATTTAAAAAAAAGTTCATTTCTATTCATATCTTTAACAAATTCATTGTTGCGCAAAACCCTACCCCCAGCAAAGTTCATTATTTTATTCAATCATCCAACTATTATCAAATTAAGAATCTGAAACTTATATAAGTAAGGCAGTTGGGTCACTTTGGTATTGATACCAGAGGAAAAAAAATATTTGGTCTTCATATTCGTGGCAGGTTGATGTCCAGGGCATAAGTACTGTGAGCAAGC
The DNA here is from genome assembly GCF_000695765.1 of Mesitornis unicolor. Taxonomy (NCBI): domain Eukaryota; kingdom Metazoa; phylum Chordata; class Aves; order Mesitornithiformes; family Mesitornithidae; genus Mesitornis; species Mesitornis unicolor. Next base: position 3,136 of record NW_010180806.1, read on the forward strand.
TGCCATTTGTAGTCCCTCTGTTAACTCTAAGATACAACTATCAGCCCAAGAACATAACGGAGTACACTGCTTATGATGAGGTGTCACAGAAATTTCACACGCAGACTTCTGCACCAAGATTTGTGCTATACAGATTCTATTTTTATTACAGAACACTTTGTCTTTTCCCTCTTTAGCCTGAAGAAAGTAACAGCATCTCCAGAGATGAATAATCTGGAGGGCCCTATGAATTACAGAAAAGAAAGAGAGGG
>NW_010180806.1:3396-16326 GCF_000695765.1 Mesitornis unicolor
GCAGGATTCCTTAAAACGTTATTTACGGGTAATTTATTGCTAATATCCAGATAGCTGTTCTTGGGGTTCCAAACCCTGAGAAAGTCATATATTCAGTCATCTTTTACCAAAATCAAAACTGACCTGATGTCTAGAGATAATTTAGACTTGGAAAATGAAAATCCAATTGATTAAGGACAATTAACTTTATTTAGTGTATTGGCTTTTACTAAAATCAAGTTTAATTAAAGCTCAAAATATAAATTTAAATGTCAGTTGCAGAAAACTAATATTTATGTAATATAAATTTTCAAAAGAGGTGTAATTTGTTATTTGACATTAGATTTTTAATTATTCAGTCTCTTCCTTTAGAACATGGTTAACATTCAGTTTATAGAGCTCTTTTTTCTGTATTTCTATTTCTCTTCACGTAACTGTTAGCTATGTATATGGGGATCTTTCTGTAGAGGGAAGTTTTCGCTGAAATATTTCATCACAGTCTTAAATCAGCGCCAGAAAACAAAACTGGTTTAGAGCCTAGCAAATTCCATGGAACAGTCTCACAACAGCCTTTCACATATTTGTCACCCAGAATATCCTGATACATTTCTTTAATACTTTTATATCGCCTGAGGTTACACTGGCTTGCTTGTTTATATATATAGTCTTGCTTGGTTGTAACGCAAGAGTCTAACTTGCAAGGACCAAACGTGCTATGAACATTTTACCTCCAGACTGCATGTGTTCCCAAACCATGATTTTTCCATAGTTCTTGATAAAACATATTGCTTCACATTTGTAAGGATTGTCTGGCTTGTAGTTCAAACAGGTTTCGGTAATGTCCAGAGCACCAGGTCACTCATGGGGGTTGCAGGAGTGACTCAGCCTTGGATTGCCCTGAGGCCCTACCTCTGCAGAGACAACACATGGGGAGCTGCATAGGTAGGTCAGCCTTGAGTTGTCCGATAAGCCCAAGACTAAATCAGGGCACTGCCACACAAAGAACGGAAACCTGAATTGAGCCTTGAAATTCCCCAACAAATAGTATGCCTTGAGTCCCAAGCAAACCACTATTCAGTTGACTAAAAGTAAAACAAAGGTAAGTTGGAGGACTTCTATCTGGCTCCAACAGACCCAAACAATACAAAGATATGCAAGAGATAGAGCATACAGAAGGGAAAAACATCCATGAATAAACAAAGATAAGGGCAGGCACTGCAGAAGAAACAACCACCCAGGCAGTCTAATCTACTCAGACATGCCCCTTCCTGCTGTCCCCTACACCAGGGGATAAAAACTCTAAGATTTATGTTAGAAATGGGGAGATACTTCTCCAGCCATGAAGTGATGAGAACCTTCCCCCTTGGTCAGAATTCTGGCCAAGGTGACTTACGTGGGAGCCCTTACCTGGACGGGTAAGTGAATATTTGGCAGGCTTTAAGTTTGTAGTCACAGGTGATTTACTAACACACATGTGGTATTCTGAGTTGTTTGTGAGTTGTGATGTTGTGTTCCATGAATCGCCTGGAAATTGTAATAGTGAATTTTGTGAGTAGCCTGGGAGTTGTTGTGAATTGCTTATGAGCAGTAATAGTGAGTATTGCGAGTGGGCTGTGGCCTGTCGTGAATTGCCTGTGGGCTGTAATAGTGCATTTTGTGGCTGTTGTTGTTACAATAGTGCATTTAGTGAATCTCTTGTGGTTGTTAATAGTGTAGTCTTGCTTTTAAAACTGCAATAGCACATTCTCCATTGTATCCATAGAACCTGCAATAGTGACGTACTGGATCTGCATATGTTGTTCAAATAAATTGTTAAATTTAAACTCTGCAATAGAATCTGTTTTTGTCACAACATTGCTTACTTCTTCCAACACCTGTTATGAGATTCCTGCAGAATTAATGTAGGAAATTAATATAACCTTTTTTTGCCATTTTCCAGCATTCATTGTCATTGCCCAATAACTAGAGTCAGTATTCACCTGGTATTTTCTCTAAATTGCTGCCTCACAGAGGTCTTTCCACTACATTACAGATTTTTGTCACATACTGAGTTAAAAGCCTCTATCAGAAGCTTCTTTACTTCCAGCTTCAGCAGTTCTGTAAAATGATTTAACTTTCTTGTCAATATGCTTATTCTGCCAGCATTATGCTGAATGCCAATCTAGCTTCAGGGAGCCCTCAAATTTATTGGGTTTGAAACCGTGTGATCATCAGTGTTCTTAATGCACTTTTTAATTTAAGATAGAGTAGGCAAGAATCAGCTAACACATTTGATATGTGTTTATTACAACTTAAAACACACAAAAAAAGAAGCCATAAAAGCCAGTTGACTTTTGAAAACACCAGGCACACCTAGTCAGATTCATTATGGGCAATTGAAAGAGCATGACCTTAAAATGCTCTGAAAGCAAAAATGAAAAAGAGGGAGTTCACAATTGTGCTCTAATGCTTATACCTCTTGTTTACACAAATCCCTGTGAATGTGAATAAAGTGAAACTTGAGAGTGAAAGTATAGCAGTACTTTTCCATTAAAAGAAAACACTCCAGGCTTCTTTCCTTATCATATAATTTACCAAGACCTGTCTGTAACAGTAACACAATTAGTGCTTGAGACTGATCTCAGTGAGTCTTACAGAGATTTAACACTGACAGAAAAGAGAAACCCAGCTTCCTCAAATATTTCATCCATGTTTCATCTTCGCTGTTCCATAAGGAAAACATTTTGACCTTTCCTTTGCACCCTTCATTCTAGAGTTTATACCAGTTATGATTTGTACTTCTGCAGCATTGCTGAGAGTTTTATTCTGTCATCACATACACAACGCTTGCCTCTCACATTTTCTCAAATGAGAGACTTCTGCAAATTCTCTCTGTTGCATTTAAATAACTCTCTGACTGCTTTTTCTTAACACTGGCTGAAGGATAACAGCCATAGCATCAGACATAGCAAGGGTCAGATCCAGATAGCCAGAAGGGCCTCCTGAATCTACATCAATGACTTTATTCTCCCAGTCAGAATTTCAGGATCACCAAAGGCCACGTCCAAACAATTTCACTGTCCAAGACTGGAGCTGCATAACTAAATTTGGACAAAGTTCAGTAGATCAGGTTAAAGGTCCCTTATCAGCTTCCACTAATGTTAAGGGTTGAATTCCATGCTAACAACCTGTTTTGAATACCCTGAGGAGGGAGGTTGGGAGAAAAGTCTCTGTTTGTTTTTCGGGATAAATCTTTATTTTAAGTAGTGGCACCACTCCACTTGCTCTACCTATGTCACACAAACAATTTCATCTGGTAGATATTTTCAGAGCTTGCCTAATACTAGAAGTTCTCTAAAAAATGCAGTGACAGCCACCATTTTCTGTTCAATCCAGCAAAAAGTGTGTGGTGACAAGAGAGTGTTGTCAGTCATGCTTCAGATAAGCTAATAGCAAGTTAGTGTTGGCATGAATTAAATGTAGTATGAGTCTAGTACAAAATGTATGGTTTTGCAAATTTCAGTATTGACAAGATAACAGTGAAGCTTTTCCCAGAATTACATTTTTTCTTCCCAATTTTAAGAAAGGGTGAACCTGTGAAAATAAAAATATTTTCTAAAAGACCCAAACCCAGTGTGCTAGACATTTTGGGTATAATTTCATTTTTCTGATAACTTGTGTATTAACTACTATTTACAAATGAGAATAGTCACACTTTGACTCAAAAGAGATTAGTATATTTGCAGAATTATCACACAGCACCTAAGCTGGCACGCCTGGCCTTTGCAAGTTACATCATTACACTACATCCAAACAGGGTTATATACAGCCAGTGATACAGTTTAGCTTCAGGCATACAAGGCCGTATATATGGATTAAAGCAATGTTACAGCCAATCTGATGAATATTCCTCCCAGCAGCTATTTTGCACAGTAATATCATCACAGTACCCTTTACAAAAGTGAACATTACTATCCTATGCTCTGTTACACAGTATGGAAAAACTCAGAAAGTCCCTTACCTTTGCAATAATGAACACATTCTGTAGCAAGCTAGATGAGCTCAAAACATTTACATAAAGCATGAGGTACAGTGGGATAGAACATTTAACAGATTTTCCCTAGCGTTGAAAACTATACATGGGGCAAAGTAGAATAAGTAACTATGAGCCGTATGTTTGGCAGATCTCTACATATGCTGAGACCTTTCTGTCACACAGGGAAAGACTGTGCATTTCAAAATGCTTGCTAACTTTAAAGCAGAAGTGATGGCCAAATATCTTTGACACTGACTCTTCCTAAATGATGAGTAGGAAACTGAAAAGGTTTCTTCACATATTTAAGTCCTGCAGGAAGAAATGAAGTGTCTGAGAGGTTTTGCTGTTCTGTTTGCATAGCTACAAGAAAAAATAGGCATTCGAGCTACAGACACCTAGTGTCACATTTTGATTGTTAGATCCTCGGATTTAGTAATTATTTAATCCCAGTTAATACAGAAACTTTATACTTAAAATCTAGAGACATATAAGAAAAATTCTAAAGTCTATTGTAACAAACTGAGTGTAGGTTACCGCATTATACACAAAACTTTATTTGCCAAGCTTGCAAAAAACTTAGCAGCCTTCAAAATAAATCTAATGGCATAGCTTCAACGCCAAGCGAAAATTAAAATACCAAATTACAGTATACTAGTTTAATTACCTTATCTGGATGTAATTTAAGCAATTAAATCTGCCAAAGTTACATAATGAAAGAGTCACTTATGCTAAACTAGAGTCTTATATTGTCATAGTTCTTAATATGACTATTTGTCATATTTCTATACACTATTTCATTTGTGTATGCCTACAACAGAAAACTTCTCTAAACTGAAAGAAGCCTCAAAGTCTAGACATCTTCCAAGTCTTGTTTACCTATATATCAATCTTAACAACTATTTTGAGAAAAACATGTAGCCAACCCTCGCATTAGTTCCTGTTAAACACGAAGGTGTTGAGAATAATGAGGTTTTTGTCAACTTCCTTAGTGTAGGAGCCTTGAGTAAACTTACATGTGAAAGCATTTTTTTCAGCTTGACAATGAAATATGTCAGTCTAGACAATGGGAATATAATTTCTTGTCAGGCTATAGAAAATAACTCTGAGATCAGAACATTCAAAAGCCATGTAGAAGATATTTCTTTGAGGTCTGTTCACATCCTTGTCTTGATAACACAGTACTCACCATCTGAATGTCCTGGCCTGACAATTGACTGCTGCAGGTCGGAGTTCTGCCAAGCCTTTTACAATCTAGGTAGTAACTATTTACTGGATAATGGAATTTAACCTAGGTTTTACTAGCTCGGTTGTGTGCCATTACCAAATTATGCAGAGTATTCACTGGGCCACAAATATATTGAGAAAAACCCTCAACACTACTCTCATGCATATAAAAATATTCAATAGCCTGTCTGTGTTCTCTTAGGGTTTATGAGAACAACTTCAAATTTACATCAAACGAAACAGGAATAAGCAATTTGAAATTCTTAGACATCTTCTACATGCCAGAGGAAACCCCAGATCAGAATATTTGCTTTCATAAAGTCTCTCTCCTTGTCTTGAAAATGTCTTCAGTCTACATTCATTCAGAAGAAGAGCAGTTTTGTAGTTTCTGAATGTTTCACAATACTTAGGTAAACACTTCTGCTGCCCTTCTTCTGAGGAAGATTCTACATGCACAGTAAAACACCATCTGGTTCTCCTAGCTGCTTATTGCTACTCTTATTAGTCAGCTTTCAATTGGGATATGTATTTACACTTTTTGTTTTCCTAAGGGGATTGACCACTAGAACACTTCTTACCTAGAATATTCCATTATAGAAAACAAACTAACACTGCACTTTTCATCTACACTTCCTAATTCTGAGACATATAGGAATGCTGAGATGATGAGCAAGAGGATTATTTATTCCTAGCTACTGATATACATCTTCATGTTCTCATTTTTGTTTATTGTAAACCTTTCCGATAGTCGCCTTGAGAGAGCTATTTCTGTTTTCTTCAACTTGAACATGTTTACAATGTTATAACAATTTATTTCAGTAGAATAATTCTTCATTTACACAAGTGTGAAAAGATAATCAAGTCTATAAAATAAGCATTACTATCAAAGAAGAAATTATCACTTTCTAGTTCTAACATTGAAGTGTATTGCAGCAGTCTAAACTATGATCAATTCACCCTGTTATAGTCTAGTATTGTCGTAACTTATACCTTGAGTTCTGTAACTTTATTGATGATAGCTGTCAGATAATTATTTTCTTTAGAATCACTTACTCACTTTTAGTTATTTTAAATTGGTCTTTGTTCCACAACAGAAGGATGCCTAAGATTATGAGTACTTTAAAAATAGTCTAAATAAAAATTAATCTTCCCATTTAAAACCTACTTAAATATAGTTTCTGCATGGTATATATCAGCCATATACTTTCAGTTATTGCATATTCATCACTATCATCAATGACATTACATGATTTCTACAAGTCCCAGAACTTGAAGTAAGTTTCTGTGCAAGTTTTTCAACAAAGGTCACTGTCAGACTTTTACTTGATATTCATTACATAACACAGGATACATGTAGCTAAATATTTCTGAACCTTAATACAGACAATATTATTTTAGTATGCTTAATATTACTTTGTTTTAGTGGAAGAATAACCTTGTGCACTACAAGTCATATGAGCTGGGTTTTAATGTCTTATATAGCATTCCAATCTAGGCAGGTTAAAATTCAGGACAATATGTGTCAAAAAATGGATCTCTTTCAGGTCTAGTAAAAGCTGATTACAGAGACATAGAAAGTACCTAAATCTGGCAACATATGCAGTTGAAACCATGTAAAGAATCAGGGAAATTGTTCGTGTTCTTCTCCACAAGAAGCTACAGATCATTCTACTAACTTTCAGGGTTTAAGTTTGTTCTTCAGTCATTTTGTATAATTAAGATGCTTACACATGACTATTAGACTATAGATTTCTGTACATAAACAAAATTTTGTCTACAGGATTTTTTTGATTGCTTGTTTCAGTTGTGGGATTTTGTTTGGGTTTTGTTGTTGTTGGGATTTTTATTTTTAACATTTAAAGGGAAAAAATAGAGACAAACAACAGACATTGAAGTATTATACATACATACTGATTCCAAATATCCACATTGTTTTCAACTTAAATGGACAGCATATAAATCTTAAATGTTTACCTAAAAATTAAAATGTTTAAATAATGTCTTTATCAATATTACTTGCTATGTTCTTATGGAAAATAATCTCCATAGCAGAACTAAACAATTTGCAATAACTAACTCACACAGTAAGAGTGGAGAGATCTTAAAATTTCCACTTTCTGACCTCGGCGACTAACTAGCCAACTTCAACCAGGATCAATGAGACTCACCTGCATTGCACAATGGGACATTATGCAGAGAGCAAAAAACTAGTGAAGACCACCTGAACTGAAAAAGTTCCATTTATACAGTTCTGGACTCAAACAAGCACAAATTATTACAATCTGACTGTAAATTTGGCTATGTTACTTTCAGGACAGCAGATAGTATCTCTACACAGTGCTGTATTTGCAAAATCACTATATTTGCTCAGCATTGCTTCTGATAACTTAATATAGCTCCTGATTGCAGTAATTTTCCAGCATGCGGTGGATAAGATGTTCATTGAATCATTTCTCAAAAGTAGTCTTGTATTATCCAGTTCCTCTGTAGCATTTCCCCAGACATATTTGGTAGGGCATACTGTCTTTATTTAAGGCTCAGAGAGCAGGATTTTTCCTCTCTATTGTCCCCTACCCTCCCAGGGGAGGATTTAAAAAAAGGGAATAGAGAAAAAGATGCTTAGCACAAGATTGGAAGTTAGGACTGTAACAAGTTTAATGAAAAACAACAGGGGAAAGGAAAAGGAAATTAATAAGGGACAAAGGATATTTAACTATATACAAAACCCAGTCCCAGTAGTCCCAAGTGGAAGTGTCTGAGCAGTGCCTCGTGGCTGCTGTGACTCGTCACCAGGGACCGCAGTGGTGCTGGAAGCGTATGGTGGTGGATGCTGCCGAGCACGTGGAGGTAGCCCCAGCTGCCCCAAGATGCCACAGGAAGCAGACCAAGAAACCAGGAAGAGCCCGCGAAAACCTCGGCCCTCCTCAGTTTTTTATAGACTGTGGCCGGAAAGGGGAGGGAACAGTACTGATCTCTGACCCTCCAGGGTCATACAGACACCACCTGTCCTTCCTGTTCAGGCTGTTAACCCTTAAACCATAACATATACCTTTCATTATCAATAGACTGTCACCCTTCAGGCAATAAAGGTTCACTACATTATAATTAAGAAAAAAATCCCTCCACTTCTAATACATGACAAGTATATTACCAATGTGGGCCCTACCTTTTATGTACTACTTCAATATAAAATTAGTAATCATCTTTTGTGCAAAGGTTCTTCATCTCAGTTCAGGTGTATTCTCTCCTTTGAATTTTTTCCAAGATCACTATGGTGATATTGATATTCTTCCCAATCCCTTCTACTTGCCTTTTTGGTCCAGCTTGTCTCCCTGTGTATTTCAGCACTCTTGAAACTGAGAACGTGCATCTTCATCTGGAATTAACATTTTGAATGCACTATAGTTCTTTAAAGTACCAGATTTTACAATTTAGCTTTGTCACAGCTAATAGATGCTTACATTCTTTCTTTAGGGTGTTGATGATGTTCTGAGGGTGTATACAACCTATCAAATACGTTACTCTTCATAGTGAAATGAGAATGATTTAGGCATTATTTCACCTGATGAAATCATTGTAATTATTGCTAGTGAAAGTTGTGAACAACTGTTTACAGTTCTATATTTAACAGTCTCTGAAGTGTGATTTTATGTCACAGTTTTCTATCAGACATTAAGGAACATAATGAGTTATTTTAAGATACTTTGAGTCACTTTTGGATAGTAGTAATTGACTTCAGAGATACCATTTTTTCTTTCTGTATCTGGACTGCTCTAAATGGAACCTGGTTTAAACCACAGTTTCAGATTGCACAAATTTGATAGAAATGAAGGAGAGAAAGAAAAAAAGAGAATCTTACTGTTTTATTTAAACTATATGTACATTTTATGTTTTTAAAAGTAAGAACATTCTCACAAAAAATATTTAAAAAATGCCAACGGACTGATAATATTTACATGTAATAAGGCCAAATAAAGGAGTTTAAGATGCTTGCAACATCTCCAACAGGGTTTTTTTTTAGTTTATTTCCCTTTAGTTACTGTTATGACTATCTTTACATGAAAATATCATATACTTACAAAAGCCTTTCCAGTGACAGGTTTCTGAAATTGGAAGGTTACAAATTACTCTCCCATTTGACTCCTTAGACTGACACAGCACCAAAAAGTACCTTATAATATCCAGTCATTAAATGGGTCATCAAGGTAATAATGCAACATTGCAGGAACTGATTGGTTATCGTGTTGTGGGGCCAGTTTTGGGAGCAATCTGTGACCAATTTCTGTAGAGGCTGAGGTTTCAAATTTTGAACTCTGCTGGTTAAACAGAGTTGCTGCTGTGAGTCTTTTGAAGGCTGAGCAAGTAGAATCTGCTGATCTGCCAGTTATTCCAAAAGATTGTGTTCCCGTTGTGAGAATACTTATTCTCTTTATGCATGACTGACCTTCTAGTGGGATCCTGCTGGGAGGTGTGAATGCAGCCATTGTGAATAGATTGTCAGCATAGATCTAAGCAAGGGATACAGTAGCCAAGATTTTGTGATTATAGGCTGCGATGTTGAATTATGTAGTCTGTTTTAGAATTACCCACGCTATCTCAAAAAAAACCAACATATGGTTGATTACCTGGTTTCCTAACTAACTTTCTTTATTGTAGACATCAGATAGCCACCATTAGCCAAATCTATTTATGGAAAGGGTTTTACATATTTCAGGCAAAATCCATGTCTAGCCATTGCAATAATGCTTTTTTCCTACATTTATTTTTCTGCAAAACATGTAGATGAGAATGAGAATGCTGTATTACAAACACATTTTCCTGAAGTATATAATATGAAATATATACATCTGACCAGTTATTTCTCTTTGATGTAGTGATAAAAATCTTCAGTTTGATAATTTTTATTTCAGTTAACCCTCAAAAAATAATCACACAATTTGAGTAAGAATTAATAATCCTTAATGCATTCCTTCAGTGATACCTCCTTTGTTATAATTCATAAGATACCACAATTTTGTTTCTGGAAGATGTGAATGTCACTGGCTGTACAGAATGCAGGAATACTCTCCAGCTCCTTCCTCAGCAGAGTAAATGAAGGTCACGGCTTACACTTGTGGAGTGTTCTTGCATGGAGAATTATATTCACAATTATAGGTATCTGAACTTTTCATTCCTGTTGCAAAATGCAGGTAGCTTCAGGATAATTACTGGATCCAGAAAATTATGCATGTTTTGCAAAATTATAAAGTACAATTTTGTTTGTGACAAAAAAGAACTTTTATTTACTTGGTTGGGTTATTTTTTCATTCACACATCTTTTTTTCTTCTGTTTACAGCAGAAAAACGCATCTTGTATATGTGTACTTCCTTAGCTAAAATGAGAAATAGAATCCTTCTGTAGGAATAAGATAGAAGACTGAAAAACAAATATGTAAAGGATAAGAAATACCAGCATAACTTTATGAAGTAAAGTAACATATCTCTGCTTGTGTGATTGATTAATGCAAAGTGTTAACTGATTTCCAGGGAAGGCAGGCACATGATGAGCAACTTAATTGCTTAAGGGGTGAGTCCACAGATCTAAATCTGCTTTTATCATTCCTAAGTAAGAGACATGAAATCAGATTAATCAGGCTTTGGATTTCTAATATGTAGAAACTCTGAAATGAGTAACAAAAACTTCCTGTGAATGCAGATGTGGTGAGGGTCAGAGTGAAATGAAAGCTGTAGTGACAGTCATTCACACCAAACCCTGCTGTTGAAAAACTGACTCAGAGAGCCTAGATGAATTATAATAGAAGAATTAAAAAAATATATTGAGGAAAATACGTAAAAGATCAGAAACTTAAATTTTGTCTTGTTTAACACACATAGATAGTGTGAGAGAGCTGTTTCTTTACAAATACACTGTTATTAGTGTATTTGTATCTTCAGTTTTTAGTATAGGACTTTCTGCAACTCCCAAAGGTACAATCTTCTAGGGTGGCATCTTTACATACTTAGTATGGGGGACTGGTGGACTGCTAGGAGAGGGATATAACCCAATATAGTCCAATATCCATTCCTTTATCTTCTACTTAAAATAAAAGAATCACAATTCTTTCGTCCTGTGATCAGCCGTAACTACTCCCTTCTGTAAGGATATCAGAAGTACTGTGGTCAGTTTTATTTCATATCTGCACACTGTAAAGCTTCTGTATCCAGCAATGAGTGTGTCAACCTTTAGAAGAAGTTGAAGAAATTTGAGCAAATTCGTGTCACTCAGCAGACTGATACCTGTATGAAATTTATTTGTCCTAAAGAAGCCGAAAAGTATTATAGTTTTCCTGGAGATTTTGACTTGGTCTTTTGGGCATGTCTTCAGCACATCCGAGAGTTTTTTCAGAAGAATACCAGATAATTTTTCATCTTTGTTGTCACTGAACTTCTTGTCTAAGAAGAGGAATTAGAGACTTGTGTGCTTGCTTTGCTTCAACTGTAAACTTTACTTTCAAAGTCGTTGAAATAGTCAGAAAATCATAACTGATCGTACTGGGAATTTTGACTAAATAAACTATGTTCCTGTAACATATCTGTGAAACCTCTCCCTTTATGGGAGGTAATTTTGACATATAGAATGGAGATTTAAATGTAAATCATGACATGACTATATAGCTGACTTCTCTCATCTCATTTCATTATGGATCGCTATTTCATGACCTTTCCAGTTATAAACTGAACTGTGTTCTCTTTACTTTTCAATCTTTTTCTGTTTCTTTGGGTTTTTTTGTGGTTTTTTGTGTGTTTTTGTGTGGTTTTTTTGGGTTTTTTTGGTTGTTTTTTTAATATGTCATATTTCAGGTTGATCTTTATCTGAGTTATCTTATGGTTTATCATTAAATCACCACTGAAAGCTTAAGGCAACTATCTGTATCTCTCTGTTTCAGATTTTTTTTACATGAAAATCTATCTTTATGCTGATAACATGACTGTGGTTATTTCTCATTCATGTGATATCTACATTCCCAAGAAGAATTAAAGGGCCTGCTTGCCTCACAGTTTGGCTATGAGTTGTAAAGTTGAATTGAAATGTCTCTCAGGTGTTGGAAGTTAAGCTGTAGCTGCATGGAGCGTAAGGTCAGAATTAAAAAGGAATTGTAGAAGAGCTGGAGGGAAGATCTAACCTTCTTTATAATTTGCAGGTATAATGAAGTTTTATTAATTTAATCAATTTGAATATCTCACATAGATTTTTGCACTGTATACCAGAGCTGAACTTTCTAGGAATCTTGTGATGACATTGAACACTTTCAGAAATTTCGGGATTTCTGAAATAAGCTATCACTAATTTGAATAACATCTATGATCAAAAGTATATAAAGGTTTGGTGATTTTATTAGTATGAATAGGTTTTTTGGATATTTTTCATGGCTAAATTGTAGCTGTATTCTTTCTTATTCAGAGTTGCATTTCCTATTACTATCAGTTGTCAGTATTTATTCTGAAGAAAGCAGTTGGTGGTAGTGAATTTTATACATGTAACATAATGTCGTTGTTAATAGACTGTGAAATCATTAACTAAGTTATTTGTAGGATTATTGGTAAAAATATTTATATGTTTCCCTCTCTTCTGGCCTATTAAAATTAGGAAAATAACCATCCTTTAAAGAAAGGATTATCTAAGAGTACAAGGGACTGAAAGATATCTTTGACATATGTTATGGTTTAAGGGT
>NW_010180807.1:0-52203 GCF_000695765.1 Mesitornis unicolor
CCTTACTAAAGTCCAGGCAGACAACGTCCCCAGACTTCCCCTTATCCACCAAGCAGGTCATCTCATCATAATAGGAGATAAGATTAGTCAAGCAGGACCTGCCCTTCCTGAACCCATGCTGACTAGGCCTGATAGCTTCGTTGTCCTGCATGTGACATGTGATGGCACTCGGGATGATTCATTCCATCACCTTCCCTGGCACTGAGGTCAGACTGACAGTTCTGTAGTTCCCCAGGTCTTCCTTCCTGCCCTTCTTGTAGATGGGCCTCACATTTGCAAGCCTCCAGTCGACTGGAATCTCCCCACTTAGCCAGGACTGTTGATAAATGATGGAAAGTGGTTTGGAAAGCACTTCTGTCAGCTCCCTCAGGACCCTGGGGTGGATCCCATCTGGCACCATAGACTTGTGTAGCAGATCGCTAACCACTTCTTCATGGATTATGGGGTCTTCACTGTGCTTCCCATCCCTGTCTTCCCACTCAGGGGACTGGGTACCCAGAGTACTGCTGGACTAAAGACTGAGGCAAAGAAGACATTAAGTTCCTCAGCCTTTTCCTCATCCCCAGTCACTATGCTTCCCCCCACATCTCCTAGAGGGTTGAGACTCTCCTTTTGTTGCCAACGTATTTATAGAAACCCTTTTTGTTGTCTTTAACAGCACTAGCTAGATTAAGTTCCAGGTGCGCTTCGGCCCTTCTAATTTTCTCCCTGCACAGCCTCACAGTAGCCTTGTACTCCTCCTGAGATGCCTGCCCCTTCTTCCAAAGATCATAAACTCTCTTCTTATTCCTGAGCTCCAGCCAGAGCTCTCTGTTCAGCCAGGCCGGTCTTCTTCCCCACCGGCTTGTTTTCCGACACACAGTGACAGTCTGTTCCTGTGCCTTTAAGAGTTCCTTCTTGAAGAGTGTCCAGCCTTCCTGGCTGGTCAATCAGGTTGAGTACATTTATGAAAGATGTGGGAAGTGAAGAGTGGTTTGTCTTTGGATACATCTTCTCTTGAAGCGGGGGAGTGTGACAAGAAGCATAGTTCTGGTCCAGCTCTTAGACAGTCATTTCTATTAAACACAAAATTGTTCCTGCCTGTATGATTCCAAATATTTATTTTGCTTCAAGCTTTAAAAACAGCACCCTGCTGCTCTATTAAATTAAGGCGAGTAAAGTACAATAAGAGTGTCATCTTTATGGTGTGCATTTCATACTGCCTTGTGTTGGGAGTGGGAGTAGGACTTCCCGGAGTAACGATGTGTTCTCAATATGAGTATTGTCGTTCTCCTTTATTAAGCAGAGTTACACAGCTTTTATAATCTCGGTTTTAGTCACGAGATAGTCATGAGCAAAGCACGCAGCGAATACATATAACTAATTGGTTGCTGTCCATGCGTCCTGACGTATGGACGGTATGCCTACTTGCGGTTAGAAAGTCGGGCTCTTATCTTCCTTAAAGTTGCAGGTGACCCTTACTCGTACGCTGGGTTGATCACATCCACAAGATCATGGCCGCGCTGGGAGAGCCAGCACTCCACAGCCTTGCTGGTCTACTAATCATGGTGGAGGCACCTTCACAATATGAAGAGAGGCATTAAATTTATAGCAGTGGAATTGGTATACAAGTAAGGTAGTGTACTTTTATTAAAAGTTTGAGAATTCTTAGACTGTTTTGAAACTGGGGAAGCCTAGCATACAGCCAAAAGCTTCAGAAGATTCAGTCTGAGTTAGGTGCTTATGTATTTACTAACAGCATTCCCATCAACATAGCATCTAGGTACTTGTTAAACAGTACTTCATACCAGATGTTAAATTTAAGTAAAACAGTTGTTTGTTATTTTATGAATTCCACAAAATAAGTTTAAAAAAGCTTAGGAAGACACCATGGAAATTTATTTAAGTATCATTGCTACAACGGTATTTTAATCACAAAATAAATTAACAGTAACTGGAAACTAGATATTTCTTTTTGTAAAACTTTAACATGAGCACACCTTGGCTGCTAAGAAACATTAATGAAAAGTCAGTGAGGCAAACAACAGCTTAGCTGAATCCCCTGCCCTTAACTGCTTTGAAGGCCAAAATCCTTCAGGCTGACTTGTAAGAAATTTCTCCCTTCTGCTGTTATCCCTCTCTTCACTGTTTGAAGGAACACATATTGGTTTCTTAGAAAGTATTTTAAAACATTAACATCAGAAAATAAACTTCAAAAATTTTGAAACAAAGTGATATAAGTGGATTTTAAACAAAATATGGACCTAGGAAGAGTCCACAGCTGAATAAATCTGTCTTAGATTAAAAAGAGAATCTACGAGTATAGAACACCTCCAGCCAAGACTCCTTCACTAGCATTCATAGGTAGGTCAGGTATGACAGTCTTAATGCTGATGTGATATACTAACAGCCTGAGAAAGAAACAGTGACACCGCTGAAGGTGACCTGAATTTTTCTCTGTGAACACATGGCTGTGTTTTTTTTGGGTTGAGTAGGCAAATTTAGGAGTTTTTAAGTGGGAGGGTGCTTTTGGGACTTCCTCTCTTTTCTTTTCTGCTTTTTTTAAAATTATTATTCCCCACAGAACTACAGTTTTCATATTGCTGAATAATTTTGTTTTATTTAGAGAGGACAAAAAGTGGCTTCTCTGCTGCTCTCTTGGAAGGCTTTTATCAGACGTACTTCCTGTTTGCAAAAGAAATAGACTTCTTTGCACTTCACTTCTGAACTGTTCAACCTGAATTTGTTAATAGAGTCTAATTGTCTCTCACTGCTTCTTCAGCCAAAGAAGAACAAAACCCTACCTGTTCTAGTAGAAAGCTTATGCAGCTAGTTAACAGGTGAGCTATTTCTGAAATCGAAAAGAAAAAAAGAAACAATAGAAATACTAGGAAATTAGTAACACCTTTTACAGTGGTCATCAATAAAAAGCAGCAAAATCCATTTGTTTATAAAGTTGAACAGATTCAACTTTTCAGTTAGTCCATCAGTAACAGAATTAGCAGTTAAAGATAATTATTTCTAAAATATTTTGGGAGTTGGACAAGAATAACTTATTTTCTAAAGTATTAAAGACTAATTAATTTCTCTTTGCTAAAGCTCCAGCTGGCAGTCTAATGCAGGAACACAATTAAGTTGAATACACCCATATGTTAATAAATGACACCTCTGGAGCCTGAAGAGTCACATTGAAGTCTCACTCAAAGGAGGGCTTTATTTTTTCTAGATACAACTACCATGTTTGCAAATAATGGCTAATGCGTCATGACTAAGAGGTGCATTTAGAGGGAAACCTTTTATTTTTTCCTTTAAATAGAATTTGAGGATTTATTTATTTGGACTATTTCCTTCTGAGAACAACCTGAATAAATCAATATATAGCTATATTTCGAATATAGTCTTTTTCTGACTCCACTCACTACCAGAAAGAATTGGAAGTTATGAGGATTAGCAACAGAAATTATTAAATGTATGAAATTCCTCTCATAACTAGCAATGAAACAAAGCAGGACTTTTCAGCTGAGAAGAGACACATAGGAGGGGATCTCAGAGAGTAACTTTTTGTGGCATAGAGGAATGATGAATAGTTGTTTTCCATCTTTCATAATACAGTTACTAGAAAACAAGAAAAAAAATTGATTACATAGTTTCAAAACAAAGAAAGGTGCTTTTCCTTATGTACACAGTTAATCTGCATAGTGACATCATGAGCACTTGTCTGCAAAAGAATTGAGGCAACCAAATTTGTTCAGTATCATGGAATCATAGAACCATAGAACGTATTGGGTTGGAAGGGACCTTTAAAGATCATCTGGTCCAACCCTCTGCAGTAAGCAGGGACAATGTTAGAAGAACAGGTTGCTCAGAGCTCCATCAAGCTCGACTTTGAATATCTCCAGGGATGGGACCTCCACCACCTCTCTGGGCAACCTGTTCCAATGATCTGTCATCCTCATATTGAAGAACGTTTTCCTAATATCCAACCTGAATCTACCCTTTTCCAGTTTAAAACCATTGCCCCTTGTCCTATTGCTACGTGCCCTAGTGAACAGCTCTTCTCCAGCTTTCTTATAGGCATCTTTCAGGTATTGGATCAGGATTAGGTTGGATTGGATTCAGGTATCATACCTAATACAATGCAGGTGGTCATGTACGATGTGAATGAAGACCAGAGACAATTTTATCACCTTAACTGTAAAGCAATAGACTACTGTGTCAATAAGAGCAATTGAAACCTTACAGAAATTAAAGAAGTTTCTCATTTGATAAGTCATACAACATAAATTATTTTATTGAACTGCATATTCAGCTAATCTTGTTTCATTGATCAATCCATTATTCACTTTCTAAAATTATTAACTCAAAACAAATTCAGCATTAATTTTTCCACTACTTTGTTATGCTTCAGAAATGTTATCATCTACCAAGTTAAATAATGTGCTTTGTTATATGAGTTTTCATTTAAAATATACTTTAAAAGATTAATTGCTCCCTGCTTTGAGGAAAAGAAAAAAGACTCAAAAACTTGACTGCTGTATTTGTTGGTGGGTTTTTTTGCTACTTTATTCGGAAGTTAACAACATGCATTGATAGGCAAGAGCTTCTGGGGTGTTTAGCTCTCCTATCTAGCCATACTCCTCTGATGGAAGATATTCCTTTCTTGTGTCTTCATTCCTGGCTTAAGCTCAGCCCTACAGCCAAGTAAATGTACAATCCATGCAGACACATGCTTCAGCCTGAGTAGAAGCAAGTAACTGAGGAGGATCTAAGTAACTGGCATTGTTAGCTAGCATAGGAAGCACAGGCAAAGTTCATCAGGCATGCTAACCATTACAGCTTCAGAATTATTACAAAGCCTCTGGTACAAACTGAAGCTTCTTTAGTGATGCCCACTTCTCTGCCAGGGGACCACCATGTAGCTAAACACTGAAAGGGATACTCATAAAGACTATCTATACCTTGTGAAGGTATCTTTAGGCTGCAGTGCACAGGCAGAGTTCAGCATCTTCCTAGACAGCTCTAAGGAGGGTCTGAATTCCAGCTGCTTTGACTGAAACATTAAAAAGCAGCTTTTCTCCTCTCCTTAATCAAAATTAGCATTTTTTACCTCTGTCCTCTATTTTTAACATGATGAACAGGCACAAATTGAACAGATTTCTCCTGCAAAGTACTAAGATTTGCTTATGCAGACAAATAACTTCTGTCTCTTTCCAGACCACTCTCTCCTATACAGGATACCCATGCATGTTTCACAACTCTAATTCTCAAAGCTGACTTGGAAAACAAGTGATAAAGGTAAGCTATGCCTCAGTTCTTCTGTACATATCCTTTCGATATGGTAAACTAAAAAACTGTCCCTAGCTCCAGCACCTTCCCCAAAGAGTCTCCCAAAAGGATCTTGCCAGAAGGTTTGGAAGAAATGAGCACATTCCCACAGAGAGACTGGCTTCATAGCAGGCATCAGCTGCTCCCAGGCAAGGCTTTCTGCTGCAAGGCACTCACATCCATCGGTGCCTTCTCAAAGAGGCAAGAGATAGGTGTCGGCTGTGGGCACTCAAGAGCAAGGTGCCTCTCCTGCTGCCATGAGCCTCTCCAGTGTACAGGGTATAGCAGATCCTGCAGAAGGAAATAGGGCTGCACAACTCCGTTGGCAGCATCTCTGCTTACAGGACTGGCAATGCCTTGGGCTTTTGGTAAACAGTTGCATCAAAAAAAAAAATAATAAGAGGAGCAGCTTCCTAGCTGCAGGTCACTTAAAGAAGCTATAGAGAAAACAAAAAGTGGAATTTTGGAAAGGGATTTGTAGGCTTGCTGTTCACTGGCCTGGCTAGAGAATGCTTTTTGTGAGAAAGTTTAGAAAAAAGAACAATGCAAGTATAAAACTTCATGTCAGAGTTACTGTAGCAAAATATAACCTACCAATTTCTTTTTTAATATCACCTTTCATATGAGGTTTTATTGATTTTTTTTCTTCTGTTTCTCTTGTTTTAAAATGTTCAACAACTACTGATATCTCCTCAGCCAGCCTTCACTTTCAAAGTACCTAAGTTATTTTTAGAGATACTTAACTCTTTTTCAGATATAGCCTAAATAGATCTCCAGGGCCTAAATTCATAACCTGAGTAGCATTATTAAAGTCAGTGACATTATTCCAGCAAAGTCTTGTAATCTGTATTTTTCTTCTATTTCTATCTAAAGGGAATTACAGTTTTCATCTGTTACTGACATCTGCTTTTGGGACTCAATGGATTTAATTTTTCTAATGTCATACTGTGTGATGCAATCATTTGATGCATATGACAGTTCCTCAATCATCTTGATTTCAGCATTTCCCATTCTACAGTTTGCTTCATACCAATGCAAATGTTTAATTTGCCAGATAAGCTATTTCTTTAAGAATCCTCTGTCATCATGACCACCTAGTCTTCTATTTTTTCCTTGTGTTCTTCATTCTCTTTTCTTTCTTTCATAAGGAGATATCTAAAATAATTGTAACTATGTACCTTCTACTGTTTGACAACAGCCCCTTGTAGTTGAGAGGAGAGATAGTAGGTACCATTTGTCTGTCTTTTAATTTGCATTCAATTTATTCAAGAAGACACTGTACCTTATCAACCTGCTCTAAAATCGCTATACTTAACATATATGTGAATTCATAGTTTATGAAACAAAGGATTAATACTGCGTTGGACTGCAGGTCTTGTGTCACTGAAGGCAGAGTGATGTATGACCAGTTTTAATGAACGAAAAACCTACCCAAGGAGCTAAAGAAGAGTTAATTCTTCAAGCATTAGGGAACTATTTAAAGGAGTCACACCTATATAAAGAAGAAGCAGGGGAAAGCTTCTAGAAAATGGTCAATTATTACAAGTATACATACCCTTTATTCTTGCTAATATTTAATTATGGTCTGTCACGATCTGCCTTTTGCTTCACACACTACCCACCTTGTAGCCACAGTTCTGGTAGGAAAGCAAAGGAAGGATATGGCAGGCTGAGCTTCAGTATTCTTTAGCCACACATCAGGAGGAAATCAACCTATGAAGTTATTTAGTCTTTGAATTTCTATTTTTGGAACCCTACATGTTGAGAGATTGGAATTATGACACCTGTATGGAGTCTAAAACTACTTTACAAGAATAAAATATTAGTCTGCTCAGATGGTAGTATACTATGATTTAAGCTAAATGATTCTACAGAAGAATCAACAAGCGTAACGGACAAAAAGCAACTTTGCAAATCACACATTACTGGAAAACTGATAATTTATCAATTGGTTAGTAATCCACCTTTGTAATTCTAAGAACTTAAAGTAGGACACAGAATTATTTGAAAAGCTTTTTGCAAGTTCTCTCCTTCCTACAGTAGCTTCTAGCAATTTTTAAGTACTGCCTTTGCAGCAGGATATACTGTCTGAGAAATAGAAAGCTAAAGATAGTGCACTGGGGAAATTAAAAGTGCATGAGGCTTGATGCTTCCCAAACCACCAGCATTTTGAACAACCTCTGCTACTTAAGTAGCAAAATGATTCAAAAGTTTGCACTGGTATTTTGTATCAAGGGAGCATCCTGAGGTATAATAACATAATATGTCTTTGCAAAGGCAAATGCAAAGATTATATCTCTTGATTTTTGCAAATTCTTTGTATTTTATGGCAGCTGATGATGTTTATATTGGTAGATATATCAAACTCATCGCAATCAGAAAAGGAAATATGAACATATAAGCCCCTTATGTAACTTGATCTCATTATTACCATTTCTTAGTATTTTCATGGAACTCTGTATTGTCAAAACTGCATTAATAACATCATTATACACATGCATATTTGTATAGAGAACAATGCACTAAGCATCCAAACAGATGATCTTGTAAAAGCAAGATAACCCCCTAAAACAGACAGAATTGTTATTTTCAATTGTGATGGCTTAATTTTAAGTATAAATATTTAAATTTGTTGGTATTTATCAGAATCAGCATTAATGACATACTGAATTATTTTTTATTACTCTGTTAATTTTAAAACAAAACTCAATTATTGTAAGCATTAGAAGATATTTCCTTTAAGGGGCAAGGCATTTGGATCTTAGATGGCCATTTATGCCTGCCTTTCTTTCTTTGCCATCCGCAGAGGCTCCATTTTTTATTGACATATTGGCAAATACAGAGTATAGTAACACCCTTCACTTCACAGATTACGCAACATGCAGAAGTTTCGGTGTGTTAGTTTGGCTAAAACTAATAATACAACTAAACTCTTTGAAATGTTCATCTGTGTATTAGTTTGGTATTGTTAGTGGAAGCTTTTAATTGCAGATATTGTGAAAAATATCTAAGCAATTTTCTGAAACACAAAACTAATTTCTTTGGGTCTAGGAAACTGGATTTACTTTGTCTTTTAAGCAGACTGATTATATGCAGTATTTCACCATTAAAGGAAATGTATTTCTGAACAATACTTGAAATTCTGAGATATACTAGAGGTGGAAAGAAGGATTCAGAGATCAAAACAGAAGACAGACCAGAAAGGAAGAGTCTCATTGCTGAGGATTTTTTGTTTTCTGAGTGTTCAGTAAAAAGTCACTGTAGAGATGAGGCTCTAGTTAGAACATGACTAGCAATTACCTTTGATATTTGTCTTTGATTTATGATCAAGGACAGATGTTGATGCTGGGTAGTTCTGTTGCATCTCAGCCATACATTGCAATAGAAGTGCCTATGTAAAAAAGAGGAATTATCTGGCAGCTTAGAAAGAACAGAAAAAAAATTATGCATTAAGTTACCATTAAACTTGAAAACACTCCCCAGACACCAATCTTGGGAAGAAACACCAGATGTATCCTGATTAAATCTTGGGATGAGACCCAGGAGTGCACCATCTGACCTCTGAGGTTTGCTCACCCTTGTCCTGCTTTTATCCAATGCCATGGTTTCTTTTGGATGAAAACCCAAGCATATGGCAGCAAGTGACAGGGCTCCTATCAAAAACATATGGAACCAGAAGTTCAGAGGACTCAGTAAAACACCTTCCTGCCTCACAGTTTGGATGTAGCACTTCTGTAAGCTACCAGCTTAGGAGTCAGGACCAGGCAAAAGAAAGTATATCCAGAGCTCTTCTACAGGACAGCTATAGTTGTGAACTTCTACAAGTGGTAATAAATAGGAAGATCTTAATTGGAGTGCTTTCAGGTATCTCTTGTTACCTGTATATTGCCAGCCAGTGCCTTGATTGTGGCTGAAGATTTGACTCATGCTTTGTAAATGTGTGAAAAAGGATGAGGGCAGGAAGGAACCCATTTGGAGAGGTTTTTTTGTTATTTTTGTACACCAATGAATTGTTGATTGTACTTGTACTATCAAACTTTTATACGAAAGATATGAAATTAATCTCTGTTGCCTCCTTGCAATTTTGTTTGTTCCTGCAAATAGGTCTACCTACCAACAAGTGTCATGTTTTAGCAAGAATTTTCTAATAAATGGAGACAATGTTCACAGCAACTACAGACATTGACTCAAGGAAAATTGAAAAGTATCTCTAGAAAACTTTGCAAGACATTAGAGATATGCTGGCAGGACTACAGCAGTGGAAATGAAACTTTCTAGCCTTCAAACACAGTCATATGGCTGCTCTCCAGTTCCAAAACCAGTCCAATGTGTCTCCTTAGAGGGCAGTGGAGTGATCAGGGAATTACTCAGACAGCTAAACAGTACTGAGGAACAAAGTGTTCCTGTTTCTTTCACAGTACAGAAATGCCTATAATTTACAACAGCAGTACCCATGTGGTAGGGAAGCTAGTGAATTATAGCTCTCTGTAGGATTTAGAAATGTAAAGTTTAATTTGTCTTATACTGGCAAGCTGTAAGTTTTGGGCTATTTCAATTAAAAATATGGAGTTGTGTGCCCTGAACTGTTCATAGCAAGACTGTACTTCCATCAAGGAGGTATGTATACAGTGAAATATTTGAGCTAAACTTGGTTAATATTACTCTGATTCTAAGACTGAATAAAAACCTAAATACATATTTTCATTACACAGTATTTTTATGTTGTCAGATGGATAAATTAAACCAGAAATGTTAAATACTCCGTTGAAATTAATATGGCTTTATGTAAATATCCTCTTATCAAAGCTAATTCAGCAAATATATACTTCCCTGCCAGAAACATTACTCATCTCATAGGAGGTATTTGCCTCCTGACAAGGACGGTTCATATTCTGCTGCTGTTTCTCACTGAGGCTTTATAAATGGGAGGGAGTGGATTTATTTCTCATTATGTCCTTGTAAAACCTTAACTGAAGGACAGTCAGATTTCTTATTTTACCTGGCTTCCTTTTTCTTTGTTTTGGATGAATTTTTTTACAGCCATTGATTAAGAGTTGCATTTTACATCCTAAATTATCTAATAGCTCTTTGCTAATAGAAGTGTCCACCATCATTTACAGTTGTGCAAACAAAGGTGATCCATTGGTGAGTTTGGCACATTACTCATTTTAAAAGCTATTACAGATATTCACACCAGTTAGGTCAGAATTTCCAGGAAACAGCTCTCACTTTATTATTATAACTTACAAATGGTCCAAAATGTTCAACAAGCAGAATTTTTAAACTGGTGCAATTTCAACCAATTGCATATTCACAGTTTTATCTGAGAATTGCAAACTGGTAGGAAAACGTAACTCAGAGAAACCTGAATCAAAAATATGTTATAGTAATTTGAAAATAAGGATTTTATTTGTTCTCAGAGATGAATTGGTTGAATTGGCATTCGTATACCTAATGTCAGGATAACAGCAGAACACATTTAAACTGAAATGAGAAATCACTCTGAAAGTTATTTTTGGTAGTGACAATTTTCAGAAATGTCTGTAATTGTCTGCAGTTCTTCCACAGTTATGAAAAACAGCTTTATCTTTTCAGAGGGAATGATGGGATTCTTGCAGTTTGCAAGCACAGCCAAGACTTGTGCAACTTTCCATGCATGAACTGTAGCATTTTCTGTAAAGTAGCTGGTTCTGACTTTATGCTGTGTGTCTAAATGTGGGCAATGTTGAACACAAATCTGAATCCTAAACCACCATCTCAATTTCATCAGAAAAATCCAGACTACTGACTTCATTGCTACTAGTCTTACCCAACAACAGTGTGACTCTAAATCTTCACCAATAATGTCCCCTTCCCAGCTATTTTCTATCTACACTAATACGTAAAATCATTAGCTTCATTATTTCCTTTTCTCAGGTCTTCCCCCTTCTCTATTAGAACCCTAGGCTGATATATTATGCTAATCAATTTATGTGTAATTGTTTTCTTGGCCTGGAATCACAAAAGCATATGATATTAACAGAATACTAAGAGGTTTCATGGTAGATCGAGTGTCAGCCTGTCTTATGCATCTGCTGAGTATCCAGGACAGTCACTGTCAGTGAGTCATATCTGAGAGAGGAAGGTTTCTTAGTTTTACCTTTCCTCCCTTTTATGTTTGTCTCCGTTTAAGGGTCAGAGAGAGAGAGAGAGCAGGATTTTCTCTCTATTGCCCCTACTCCTCCCAGGGGGAGGATTAAGAGAAGGGAATAGAGAGAGAATAATAATAATAAAAAAAATTTGCTCCACACAAGGTTGGAAGTTAAGACTGTAACAAGTTTAATGAAAACAACAGGGGAAAGGAAAAGGGAATTAATAAGGGACAAAGGATAATTATATACAAAACCCGATCCCAGTAGTCCTGAGGGGAAATGTCCAAGCAGTGCCTCGTGGCCGCTGCGACTGCTGCGACTCGTCACCAGGGACCGCAGTGGTGCCGGGAGCGGGTGGTGGTGGATGCTGCCGAGCACATGGAGCTAGGCCCAGCCGTCCCGAGATGCGGCAGGAAAACAGCCCAGGAAGCCAGGAAAAGCCCGTGAAAATCTCGGTTTTTTATAGACTGTGGCCGGAAAGGGGAGGGAACAGTACTGATCTCTGATCCCCCAGGGTCCTACAGACACCACCTGTCCTTCCCTTTCAGGCTGGTAACCCTTAAACCATAACAATGTTACACTGTCTTTTGTTTCTCTGTTACCAGCTTTTACTCATTTTGGTATTTCACCTCTATGTGCAAACTCATGAACAACTATATATTTTATCATCTTAGAGTATTAAGCTTCCCATAGTTAAATTTCTTTATCAGTTGTCACTGTTACAGGCTTTTGTTTTTTTGACAGTTGTTTTTCATTAAATAGCTAAAGCCTACAATGCCAGCTTCTTTTTCAATTTCTATTTTGTCTCACTGAGCCATCTTCTGTACTTCTCAGAAATATGAGAAATTCAATATGTGAGAAATTCAATATGTAAGAAATTCAGTATATATGATAATTCCATTTGAGGGTTTTTTTCCTTTTGTGGTTTTTTTTTTGCCTTTTTTTCAGCCTATTCAAGTGACAACTTACACTGCAAGTTCTCGTTAGACCTTTCATTTTCTATAACTTAGGAATTACTTGCAAGATTTTCATGAAGCCCTCAGTACTATCTTAATATGTCATCTACACAGAGTACTTGCCTCAAAGAAATCCAAATCTGGTTTTCCCACTTGTCTACTTTCCACTACCTTTTATAGAAACTATGGATACTGTTGTAGCCATAACGAGTACATACAACTCCATCATAACTCATTTTTCATTCATCCCAAATGGAGTTTGTCTTTTCTGACTTTAGATGTCTGCATCATCTTTATCTGAGCTAATATCTGAACTGCTTTTATAGTCCATCGGGAGAAATTGACAATCCTAAAGTAAAGTTTCTCTGACCCATGTCATCTGCAATAGCATGAAATTAACTTGATATTTAAAGTATCTTTGTCCTTATATTAACTGTTTAGGGAGATTCCCAGTCTATATTTTGGATGTCTACATTGTGAAAACAGAATTTCTTCTCTCTCATGTCTGAAGGATTCCACCACTATTCCTCTTCTCCGGTTGAGCCATACAGTAAACTGCAGAATCTCACTGTTTTATTTTGTTGTTTTCTCTTAGTGTTGGTATTATTGCTAGTGACATCCAGCACCCTCTTACTGGGATTTGCCCCTCTGTAAGGGAGATGGTTCTTGTCTTTTCCAAACTGCTTCCTCCTGCAGAGTCCACACCAGCACCTGTATACATGTCTCTGGGGTAAGAATACATGGAAGCAACATGGCCAAGGTTTTGGACATTTCCACCCTCACCTCACCTCCAACTGCCTCTGATCATACTGCGAAGTAATTAAGCCCATGATAACAGTGGTAACCTACTAAGGGATATGTGAAACAAGCCATTATACTTTTCTCATTTGAAACTAAGTGGACTTTCTAATCTAATTTCCGTGTTGGCTTCATTTTAGACAGAAAAGCAAAGATGGGTGAGATGTTTTAATTAGCAGGCCCACTAGGCATGCTGCAGTATCAGATAACAAATGTACCTTCAGCTAATCAGCATGCTGCTCTGTAGCTTTCTTTTCATGATCATCCCAGCCTTCCCTTCCAGTATACAGAGCTGGTCATCTTGAATGAAAGGTTCAATTGATTCTTTGGAAACTCCTCTTGGAGGCACAATAGAATAGATAACAGCACAAAATCCTGACCTTTTGAGATGCTAGATTCTCTCTTTACCTACTGCATTTCATGAGGCCAAATCATTATCTTTCAGGACCATCTATTTATGAATATATTTCATAGCATTGATCTGAGGAGGATATATAGCTAATGAGTTAATTATGCAGTAGATCATGTACTAATTAAAATGACTGTGAAGTGTTGGCCTACTCCTGGAAAAAATAGAAGTCATATTTAATAACAGGCCTGCTAGAAGATTCTGATATAATGAGGATCATAAAGAATGACTTCATTTGTCATTCTGTGATATACTATGGTGGGAAAAGTAAATAGTCAAATGCTTTGGGAAGCCTCTAAAGCTGCAATGCTATACTTAAAAAAAGAGGGAAATTGAAATAAATTGATAGACTTCATGGCTTTGCAAGATAAGCATAATGAAACACATTTTTAAAAAGAGCCAGTATTTACAGCTGTAGAAGTAAGGGGCAAAGTAAATGTCGTCAGTATGTAAGATTGAAAAATCTTTGAAGCTTACATTGGATCTTTTATGAGGGAGGAATAAAGCTAATAGGCTGCTACCTTAAAAACTTAGCCCAGACAGAAGTGCTGAATAAAGATCCAAAATTATGAAAGGAATTTACCACATTCTTCTCCTAAAGGAATTGTCATGGAATTCTCCTGGAATTTTACTAAGACTGGTAATGATTAATGCTCTGTGTAATCTCTCAAATCTATAAATTTAGTTTGGGGTGCATTAAATTGAGAGCTTCTTCAACTTAACTAAAAGACTAAACTGTGATTCAAGATCACTGTCTTACTTTCTAACTGAGAACTTTTCTTGGTTCATGGAGGATTACATGTAACACACCACGTTCACAGAAAAAACTTAAAATATACAGCTGAGAATTTTACAATGAAGCTAAATGTTTAACAGGATCTCCCAAAACCTTAACAGGCACCAATATAAATAGATTGATAAATAAATAAATAACCCGATTTTGGTAAAGCAAGTGCAAGGGTTAAAATACTTTGAGGTTCACTTTGTCTTCCTCATCATGTCTGAACACTAATCTTTTAACAAATAAGCTTCTGTAAGACTGCAAAATCATCTGAATCCTGTAAATAGACTATAGATAACATAAAGGAATCCAGTCAGCCTTGCACTTATCCCTGAATGAAATTTAATTTGTTGCAAGGTTGAAACATGTGTGAATGTGTGTGTGTGTGTGTGTGTGTGTGTACGCACATCTGAGGTGCCTTGTAGCTGCTCAAAGCTGTAGTTAACAGAGCTTCAGTTAAAGCACCAGCAGTGCCTAGAAAGGAAGAGATTTCATCAGTCTAGGTCCTAAATAGACTGAGAAAAGATGGATTAATACATGGTTTCTCATGGGTTGTAGTTTGTGTAGTGTGTTGAAGGCCTCCTGGTGTCTGCATCACGGCTGTGCATCCACTTAGTCAGACACACCTCACTGATGCACTGAGGGCTGAGCCTTCAAACCTTAATCTTCTCTGGGAAGAGTGAGGTAAGTGTTTATATGTTCAGTAGATCACTCTAAAGCAGGGATCATACTCATCTGTAGGGATAGGTGACTGTGTTTATGTTGCATTTTTTGGATGTGGAAGTTGTGTGTAATAATTATAGTATAACACCATTTTGATGGCATTTGAACCAGGTGTAGACCTTTATAGCTTGTATTGGCAGTCATTGTCATTTACAAGTAAATGCAAATAATCTGCAATTTACAGTTAACCTTTTCTTGCAAGTCATATTCCTGCTCTGAAAAATTTATATCTAGAGAGTACATCTGCATGGCAGTAGAAGGTGAGATCAGAGCAGGTACATCTGTATTCCAGCCATCTATGTCATACCCAGCTTTGGTATCAGGTACAAATAAAGCACAGAATGGGCAACTGTAGACATCAACACTATTTGCAGCATTCTCGAGAGGTTTCTACAGCACTACTGACTTCCAGTTGCAAGACAAAATCTGTGGGTCAAGAAGGAGGATCATGAATGTGGGCAGTGAGCCTCCCTGTAAGAAAGTGACTGCTGGGAGTACATTTAAGGTCCAGTTTTAAAGCTAGGAACCCACAAAGATATTTAATATCCTCTAAACTAGGCAAAACTGCCTCCAGCACAGTCCTGGAATAAACATCAGTTTAATTTTTCATATGCTGCAAACTTTTTTACCTTCTAGCCATTCCTGTTGCAACGTGGTAAACCTGACCTGCAAAGGGACAGCATTTCTGAGCCTGAAGGTGTGTGTAATGCATGCAGAATTTGTTCCATACTACCCAAGAAAGTAAAAATTATTTTAAAGTTAAACCACATTAGATTTCCCTTTATTGTATGTGCTGTTTTGCAATTCATGCTATATTAGTTTTCGTGTAATTATTCAGAGTTTCATTTGTTAAAGAATGGACCAAAGCAGTGATTATATCAGTGGTAAAACTAGAGAGACCATTTTCTATCAAAACTGCAGTCACATGCTACAGCATGTTTCAGTTCATGCTAGGTGAAAACATCCTTCAAACCACCATGGCACCTGCTAGAAGTGAGAATTTTGAAGAATGACTTTCTTATGTGTTTCCCTCTACCAGATGCAATTAACTGTTCAAAGCACAAAATGTTTTAAATTCTTTCAAATTTTAGAGTGTCAGTTTTGTCCCCCCAGAATATGGGATGGGAACCATCAATCCAAGTCACATGTGCCATGGATATTAAATCATAAAACATCATTGTTTAAATAAGGGGTAATTCTCAGCTTACCATATAAATAAGAGGTGACTCACTCAAAAACAACTCTGAAATAATTAAATTTATACATTTACTTTCTATTTCATCTGATTTCAGGCAACATTTATAGGTATTGGTTTAAGGTTTTTAATGCCAAGAATTTATAGTCTTAATAAAATAGATTTGTTCATTAACTGGAAGGTGTTGTTCTCATTATTGTTTAAACTATATATCTCATCTGTTCACCAGTGATTTCAGATGGTTCCGGTTTTTTCTTTTATTGGACACATTTTCTGACTCTCTAAGTAAATTTATTAATCTTTCTGAACAATTTATTATTTAAAAGCAAGTTTGGCCATACAAATCAATCTTAACCTGAGTTCTAGAATCAGTAATTGAGGTTCACAGCCATACAGCTGCTGGGCAGGGCTGTGGTTCAGAGACACCTATACAGAAACGGGCCTCATTAACTTCCTCGGGAAGTTCAACAAGAGTGAGTGCAAGGTGAGCATGGGATGGATGTGGTGGGTTGACCCCAGCCAACAGCCAAGCACCTACACAGCTACTTGCTCACCTCCCACCCTGCAGTGGGACAGAACAGGAAGAATGGAAGTTGCAAAGCTCATGGGTCTTGATAAAGACAGTTTAATAGGTAAAGAACAGAATAAGAGAAGCAAAGCCAATAGCACCACCCACATGCAGACCGATGTCCAGCCAGTCTCCAAACAACAGTCACTTTGGGGAAAAACAAACAAACAAGCAGGCAAACAAACAAAAAACAACCAAAACAACTACAACAAAACCCCCCAAAAAACTTCTTCCTCTACCTCAGTTTTTATTGCTGAGTATGGCATTCTATAGTATATTTCTTTGGCCAGTTCAGGTCAACTGTCCTGGCTGTGTACCTTCCCAAACTGTTGCTCACCTTCAACTGATTCTTGGTGGGTACAGGGCAGGCAGAGTAGGAAGAAGAGAGAGTGCAAGCACTGTTCAGCAACAGCCAAACCAGTTGGTGTGTTATCAGCACTGTTTTAGCTGCAGATACAAAACACAGCATGGTGAGGACTGCTGTGCAGAAAGTTAACTCCATTCCAGTCAGATTCGGTGCAATGGAATAACCCCATGCAACAATATGTTTGGGAAAGCTGCTCGACAGAGAAGGATCTGGATGTCTCAGTGGGCAAGATGACCATGATTTAACAATGCCTCCTTCCTATTTAGGCTGGAGAATAAGGGCTGATTGGAGAACTATTACTGTTTGAAACGTTATCCGAGGATATGGAGAAGATGAAGCTAGACGCTTCTTGGATGTGTATGGGAATATGATAATTGACACAAGTTAGAGTATTGGAAATTCTAATCAAATATTAGGTAGTGTGTTTGGTTGGGGTTTTTTAACAGAAATGTGGGATGGCCTAGAACTAATGAGACCTGTTTTGAGCACACATTCAACTAGATGACCTCTGGAGTACCAACCTAAATTACAACTCTGTGTTTCTAGACCTGATTCAGGAAATTTTAATCCTATGTTGGCATCTGTCTCTTAAGGTAAACATGTTAAGTTAATTGTTAGTTGTTAATCAGGGTGACTGAAATGAGTGAAAGGATAGGCATATATTTAGGTAGTTTTCTGAACAAGGATAAGTTCCTTCATCAGGACTCAGATACACAGGAAATTAAACTAAACTCTGATAAATTTTGTTTCTAAAGAATGAGCAGTCAGCAGAAGTTTTTTCTCTATATCATTTTGCACACTTGTGAGTTCTCATCTTCATGAGAATGTTTACAAAGTCTTACAGTTGGGACTGTAACAAGGGCACTTTAAAAGCAAATTACAGCATGCAGATTTTTACCACAGCAACAGTCTCCCACTATCAGCAGTCTACCTTAAACTGGCATTTTTGGTTTGGAAGGTCAGAGGAGTGGTTTAAAGCCTGAACAGAAAAGTCCATATCTGCATTTTGTTCACTAACAGCGAAGATTTCCAATGTAATAGATTTCTGGAGGAACACTGCCAGTTCTCACTGATTTTCAGTAAGCGTTTAGGTATCTAATTCTCCCATATGCCTCTGAAGGATATGCCTTTGGGACCCAAGCATCCCAAAGGGATTCATAGCAAAAACATGACTTTAGGACACTACTTACCTTAGCACAGGAAGTATTTTGCTTAGTGTGCCCATTCAGCCACATTTCTTTCCCTCTCTTACTTATTTTTATTCTTATTCTTATTTTTATTCTTTATTGCTCCTATTCAGATGTAACAACAAAATAGATGCTTAATCATTCTCATAATAATTTTCTATGATGTGACAACAACCTTGATATCTTCCAAGCTTACTTTTATATTTTCCTTTTTAACGAGTAAAACTATTGTTCAGTTGCCTTATTCCTGAAAAAAATGTTTACTTTTATAGATGTGGAAATTTCTACATTGTGACAAAACAATGGAGTTTGTTTTAGAGAAAACGCACACCTACATATTAGCTTCATCCCCATATTGAAATAGACTTTTTCCATTGTAAAGTGTTGATAGGCAGTAATGAAAGGAAAAATACAGACTCCTGGAATGAGAGAGATAAAAGTTATATTTCTAATCTCTTTTTTTTTTAAATACCATGTTCCCTCTGCAGTATTTCTGTTACAGATGGCAAATAAAGCCAAATATGAAATTGCCTTTTATTATGGCAAATATCTGTATGTGGGCCTATTCTAACTTCTGTGTGTTCAATTTATATCAAAACAACTGAGAAAAACAAGCACAAGCTTATACTCACAGAGAATATTTACCAATCTATATGTTTACTGTATGCCCCAAAACGGGAAACATGAGTGACTAGAGAGGGTATGTAATCATGCTGTGGGAGGAGAGAGTCTCAAACTTCCAG
This sequence comes from Mesitornis unicolor, assembly GCF_000695765.1. NCBI lineage: Eukaryota > Metazoa > Chordata > Aves > Mesitornithiformes > Mesitornithidae > Mesitornis > Mesitornis unicolor. The sequence goes on from NW_010180807.1 coordinate 19,163, forward strand.
GAGCACAAACCTTGAGGCCAAACCAGATTTGAAAGAGCCTAACATCATCCAGGAGATAGCAGGATTGCAAACAGACTATGAAAGTGTAACTCCTGCTTCCTGTATCTGGCCAGATTCAGCATCAAAGTCGCAAGAGCGCCTAGGCAGAGGGGTCATGCACAGATTCCTCCTATTTCCTTGGCTAAGTGATTAACTGAGGCAGTCACGCAGGTCAGCTGGGGGGGTGGGAGGTGGCAGCAAGCGGGGACTCCACCATGCTAGTATCAGTGTTGACTGATGCTGAGGATAGTACTGGATATACTGGATTTACTTCTGTTTCAAAGCATTTCCTATATGCTAGATGTTTACTACTAGGTCATAAATAGTTTTTCAGATATTTTTTAATGTTAAGATAAGTGGAATTTGCAGTTGTTTAATGTTTTACACAATTTTATGTGTTGGTAGTTATTCAACAGGAACAGATTAATTGCAAATTATTGTTTTTAGTGGCATGATGGCAACTCTTAAATTGTGCTATGTTCTGTCAACAGAGCATTGCCTTTTAATGTATCTTTACCACTGCAAAAATATTCTCAGCTCTTAATCAAAATACAAATTATCAAAAGTAGTAGCTAATACTTCTGTTTGTTTTCTATAACTTTGCACATGTGATTTAATTTTAAACCATTAATCTAAAACACATAGCCATCGGACCTCTCTCTTTTTTCCCCACAATTGTATTACAGCAATGGCCAGACCGTGATGGCCTGCCTACTTAGATACCAGCAATTAAATCTTGGTCTAATGAAGATACTGACAAAGTGTTTTACTCTTTCTAAAGGGAATGAGCAGAGTACTCAATGTCAGGAGATTAGTCTGTGTCCCAGGAATGGGAGGAAAGGAACGTGGAACAAGTTGACTCCATGAAGCTCAATTTCTAAAGTGGTCACACACGCACACACAATTGAGGAAAAACACACACACTTGTGTCCACACACGCATGCACAATCAGTCGAGGACTTTCACATCCAGTTGTCAGTGTCAGACGTCAATGAGAGCAGCCCACAGTGATGTTGTGCTGTATCTTTTCAGCAGTTTCTGCTATCTGTCTCCTGTCCATCATGATCCATGGCATGGCTCACCAGATTCAGGCGGTTTTGTGCTGTACTCAGCTCTTGGCCAAAGCAAGACCACATACTGTTGTCTCTCAGGCCTTTTATGTTACGAAGATTTGAGGAACTCAGATTTTGCCCTTTGCTGTTGGTGTTCTCTCCCCAGCCACTCAATTTTCAACCAGTTTAAGGTAAGAGACTAACGACTGCTCTCTCAAGCCATTGTTCTTCCAGCCCTCTGCAGGCTATGATCTGTAGGCACCGAAGATTCAGAATATTATGTTGAATGAAGGCCTAATTTTCAGTCCATTTTAAGAAATCATTAATGTTATTTGCAGTGTTTCTTTCTTCCTTGACAGTACAATAAGCTCTGGTTTATGCATTCTTAGTCCATCTTTAATTTGCATTGGATTACTTCTGTCTTTTTAAATGTTTCTTTTCAGTCTTTAATTTAAACACAAACTCTCCACCCATAAAGAGTATAAAATAATTTTTCTCTCTATTTCCTTAATAGAAAATGGTTATTGTGATTGTCTAAGCTCTGATGAGCATATAGTATCATTAAAATCAGTCTCCAAGTTATCTAGAGGTTTTTTGTAAGATCGATACATGATTTCTAGAGATGAGTTAAATTAATTGTATTTGTCTAGTTAGATAAAATATCAGAGTATGTGAGTAGGTGTTTGCAAGTTTTATTTAAAGCAGTTTGTATCAGTTGCTAAATTTCAACTTTAATATACTGTTTGATGCTGCAAAACTCCTGACTAGTGTACTTATGTATTTGAAGCCTGTGTTACATCCCAAATTCATCAAAATGTCAATCATTTGTTACAACAGTTTGCTCCTTTTTTATCAGTTCTCTGTATTATTAGGATACAGACGCAATCACGCTTAACGCTGTTGTGTACTCAATCTGCCTTCCTCTCTGGTAGATCTGATACTTTCACAACCATTGATCAAAAGCAACACACAGAGGTAAAATTAAATTTTAATCTGTTGGCAAATCGATGCTGGCAAGCATTGACACTCCTGGCACTTGTCTGACATTCTCGTGCTGGGAAAAATAGCAGCTGCTTATCAATGATTTATTAGGGATGAGCACAAACTGACTGTAGTGCACATTCACAAAAGAAAGGCGTAAGATTAATTGCTAAAGTGATCCCTTGCCTCCTACTACAAACAAGGCCTGCAACTGTATCTTCTGTGGTAGCTGCTTGGTTTCAGACTCAGGGTTGTTGAGGTAAGTGCCCGAGGTCTGTTGAAGCCATACTGTCAGCAGAGACATAACTTGAGTATGAGTAGTCCTGGTGTTCCTTAACTGGAGAGTCAGCTGGTTCACTCAAGGGTAGAGCCTAGATGGTTCTCTCAAAGCTAGAGCTTAGATGCTAGCCAGCAGGTTGTTGGTGTGAGTGGTGAGAAGGCTGGGCTCGGCTATAGTGTTAATATTGATTTTGTTATGTCTGTGCTATTTGGTATATGAGTCTCTCATTGATTTCCAGATTCGGATAACATAGGAGTCAGAACTCATATCAGATGTCAGTCTTGTTTCAGTCAGTCCTGTTTCTGCCAGTCCTGTTTCTGCCATTGCAACTTGGATTAGAAGGTATGAGAAGTCTTCTATGAAGCTAAAACTTCCATAAACTAATACTGGTAAACACAGGCCAAATTACTATCACAGCAAAGGGAGTTTGAAATTCAAGACTGTGTCTGCTGAATGCTGGCTAATTCAACAGTGGATTGAGCAACATCTTTAAAATTAAAACTCAGGCCAGCCCAATATTACGTGAAAAGGATACATTTTTTCATTCCAGCTAGTCAGATTTGAAGAATACTAATCTATTTGGGGTAAATATGGCCAGAATAACTCCATTTTGCTTAAAGACTAAGTCACATGATAACGTCTATGTCTCATCCTTCCCTTATTAACATAAGGATATGTAAAATCAGGTAGACACTTGATTACCATGGTTAGAGTTATGTACACAAACAGGGGTGAGAAAAATAAGACGTACCATGGCAGATTTGCGGGGACATCAGCATGGAGGGATACAGAGTACCTGGCAGGGCATGAGGCCATGGGGGAATAAACACTGCACAGTGCGCTGCAGGGTGTGCACAGTCACAGTCAGGTATCCTCCAGACAGGCTGCCCCAACCTGCCTCCAGGGATGCAGAGATGATGAGCTGAAAGATGAGGTCTTCTACCTGGTTTTTTTCCAGCTGGAACAGAGAGATGCATCCAAAGGGAGTCTCAGGATTATACAGTACAAATGTCAGCAAGTATAGCCTTTTAGGAAGGGTCATGGATGCTGTAAGAGGACAATCTTTTAACATTGACCTTAACTTATCTGAAATATTTTACTGCTCTTGTCCTAGACAGAATATTTAGTATTATTTCCCATGTGTAAAGTATGAAAATAGTGAGACTCCATGAAATAAGTAATGGACTATTTCAAGTAAAGTAATAGAAAAGTTAAATGGCTTATAAATGTCAGTGTTGCACTCATCAGTTTCACTGGCCCTTGATCTTACCTTGCAAACTTGAAGTGAATAAATTGGTTTATGCAGAACTGTAGATCACAGTGTAGCACAATTAATTATTTCTCAGACCATCTCCTTCAAATGAAACTGGAGAAGCTTCTGGTTGTATTACATAAATGGTAAGATTTTGAGATTTATAGAATCATAGAATGGGTTGGAAGGGACCTTAAAGATCATCCAGTCCAGTCCCCCTGCCATGGGCAGGAACACCTCCCACCAGACCAGGTTGCTCAAAGCCCCGTCCAGCCTGGCCTTGAACACTTCCAGGGAGGTGGCATCCACAACTTCCCTGGGCAACCTGTGCCAGTGTCTCAGCACCCTCACAGTAAAGAATTAATTCATTTCAGCATTTCTGTGGTGTATTGTTTAGACAGTAATAGTAATCCCGCAACACACTAGACAGTTTCCAAACAGAAGTCCATACTCCAGGGAGCTTTTAGTTATAATGTATTATTTTAAAATATTTCCATTACAGATAATTTTGCAGTTGCCTAGGCTGTTAGGTTCTGTTTGTTTCTTGAGAATGCATATTTGCTCAATGTTTGAGACACTGCCACAGAGCACAAACAGAATACTCATTGTCTCTATTACTGTAGATCTGTACATCTCTTCAGAATGGGTAGATCAGAGAACATCCTCTGAAAGAGCTGCTCCTGAAGGAGACCTAACCCACCAGAGTTACATAGAGGTGCAAAAGGTGCCTAGAGCTTGCTAGGAAATAACGATTTCCAGTATTTACTTGTGAATTTCAAGTTAGAAAACAGCCTCCTGAGTTTGCAGAAGCTTGTTTATAATTCTTACAGACTCTGTATGTGTTTGTGTGTGTGTATGTGTGTCTCTGAGTGTGAGAGACAGGGGAAGTGCTAGGTATGCCCAGAAGGAGTAAAACAGTGAAAAGAACCATTTGAGAGTAGAAAAAAAAAAAAGGTTAGTGGTAAGAAATGCTATGCTTTGCTGCACAGTTCAGATATGCCAGAGATTCAAAAAGGTCATTGCCAAGAGCTGTTTCCTCTGTTGCAGAGACACTGTAAATGTGTGAAATGGCCCTGAAGGCAAGGCTGATAAGACTTAGTACAAACATGTTTGATCTGTGGGGGTTTTTCTTTCTCCTTTCAAATTTGTTTTTTGATCAGCCCTGTAATAAAGATATTAGTCACAGCCATTTGCAGGCAAAACTGTATTTTTAAAATAGAAAATAGGAACTCTCAGAAATATGAGTAAGACCAAAGGAGGAGAGTTGTTTAAGGAAATGGGTCTGTCAGCTGACACAGGGGAAAATAATTGAACTGGAGTTGAAGTTGAGCATTTTTGCTTTCTCAGGGAAAAGCAATGGCCAAGCTTTGAACATCTTCATGCAAAGCTTTATACTTTCTGTCAGGTGTCAGCTGGAGCAGAGGGGGGCTGATTTTTAACAGGTACATATTACCTTTGATAAATGGGACATACAACATAAAACAAGAGTGTTACAGCTTCATCACCACTTTAACCTTCTTTTATCTCTAGGTTCACTGAACATTTCCTAGTTAGTCTGGTTACTTTACGTAGTGGAGCAAACAATATTTCCATGCTTCTGAGCACCAAATCTGCAGTTCAAACATGAAAAGCTGCACTTGTGAGGGAAAATATAGCAAGTCTTTCTAGCTGAATGAGAAATAGATATTGTGACTTGCTATGTCATATCACTGTACTTTCCAACACTTTGATTTTCTGTGGCAAATCACAGTTCAGCTCCCAGTATGCACATTTCAATTCAGGTTTGGTTTTTGGGTTGTTTTTTTTTAAACAGATGGTTAATACTGTTTCAAAGTCCTCAGATTGTCAGTTTGACCTTTCATACTTTCCAGGTATTGCTTGATATTCTTTTTCCATATAACCTAGTTATGGTTACCTAGAGAAAATAACTGACCTTGCTGAAGGTCACAGTGCTTCAGCTGCCCCCATAGCTTCAGCAAATAAAGTGGGCTTGTTTTGTTTTGTTTTATTTTCTGTGTTATACCCATTCAAGGAACAACTTAATGCACCATTCTATACCTCCAAGTCTTTAAAGATAGCCAAATGATCTGATAGTCAGGAAGGTGACTCTGACTGACTAAATCCTATTTTCCTGCTACTGGGCTCATTTCTCTTGACCAAATGCCTGATTGCTTCTATCCAGTTTCTGACCAGCTGTTCTGTGGCTTCTGAAGCTACTCCAGGAGCTGTCTGAATAGTAGGATTTTTGGATTATGCTTTGGGACACCATTCTTTCCCTTCTTCATAGGTACAAAGCAGCAGAGAATTTCTTTCCTCCTGGGCTTTGCAGTTAATGTACTGTTTTTCTGTTTTATAACAGCTCTGTCACCTTAGTAGACATGGCTGATATTTGCCTCAGATACTGAGTTACACAGAAGACCTCGTTAGTCATCACTCTTTTAGGTATGAGCACATTCACTTTAATAAAGCAGCAGTAAAAGGTTGCTGGATTGGCATGCTTGCACAGCTACTCTGACCAGTGAACACTAAGCATAAGACTAAAGCTCCTGGGAGCCACATACCTAAACCCAAATTTGAGTAAGAATCCTTACAGGTATGAAGGGAGTTTCAATTCTTATCATCTGAGTCATCATCTACTCTCAATGATTTCCAGCTTCTTCAAATATGTTCTGCATGTCCCCTATGTCAGTTTTCAGAAAGTTATGTTTTTTATCTGTTTAAACCAGTGCTAGGTCAAGACCAAAGGAAAATTGCATGAGAGTCCAGTTCTTGTTAATGGCATTGATCAATGAATCCCTTTAAACACTCAAACACACATTAATAGCATTTTGCTTTTACTCATTTTACAGCTGCTAGTGAGAAACATGCTATCATTTTTAGAAGAAGCTGTTCTTTTAATGTACATTTAATGAAAGTTTACTGCTGACTATTCAGTTAAAATTACACAGCAATGTCCGAGGCTTTGAATTTTAGTTCATATTATTTCTAGTCAGTCCTTGAAATAAGCCTATACTATCAGGTAAGGCCTTGATCTGCAGACATTCTTTTGAAAGAAACTATGAAGAAATCTTAGATGATGGTAAAAACCTGCAAGGGTGAATCAAATCTTAGAAAATTTATTTCTAGAAGACTTTTAAAATTAGTTTACAACAATGTATCAGGCAGTGTCTAGTTTTAAAAATGTCCAAAAACTATTTTACATAATCTTTTTTCTTGTTCAGCCTGCAGATGAGATAAAGAGCTTTCCTCTAAACTACAGGTGAAATTTTAGTTCCTTACAATCTGGAATATAGACCACTTAGAGAAAAGCTTCTCTTTCTAATATGTTTTCATCTGAAGGGTAAGACTAAAAATGGCATTACAAGTTGTAATAGAGAAGGTGGATGTAAATAGAAAGGTGTGGGAGGATTAAGACCATAATATCTACCTATGACCTGCCACTCATCCCCATTTGACAAAAATCAGACCCAATGTAAGGAAAAAAAGAGAGAAATACTCAAGCACACTTACAAAAGACTGACTTGTCAGTGGCAGAACACCACGTGGAGCCAGGCTGGTGCATGGTGTTATGGGGCACATGCCCAAGTCTGCTGCTGGCATGATAAAATATGGGAGGAAGTGAGAGGTGAAAAGAACAGAAAGGGACCATAAGTCTGCACTGATGGCATCAGTCACAGATAGTAGCAGGCATTTCTAGCAAGTTACATCAACCTGAACATAGGGGTCTTTATGTCACTCATGTCAAGGAATTCCCAGTACAAATAAAGGTGATGGCCAGAGAGCAAATAGAAATACAGAGACGGGAGAGTAGACACATATGCATATATATATTGCCAATCTGCATTAGTAGCCAATGGTCTTGCACCTTGATTTTCAGTTTAAAAATTATGTAGAAGAGATTTATTGTTCTGAGGGAAGCATAGTATTAAATAATGGTTGACAAGATTTGTTTTGGCCCATTTTGTTACTCTGATGTGACTTGATGTTACTATTAAAGAACAGCAACCTTAGTGACCTGGTTTATGATCTCAGTGTTTTGAAAGAGTTATTAAGCTCAGATAACTATTTTTTCAAGCAAGTCAAGGTAAAAAATAGGTGGCGGGTATCTGCAGCTGAAAACAGTCACTTGTTATTTCCATAAAACTTTTCACTGTGTGCTTAGTTAACTTAGGCATTTGCAATTCTCTCATGGCCCTCTGAGAGTCTGATTGATTGTGACGTGGCTCCTGGATCAATATTACTCTGGCATACCAAACAGTTGCCAGGGTGAGTTTTGTGATTGCTTTATAGAAGGCAATCTGTCACTTTTTCCTGTCTTGCGGATATGCTAATTCAGTTCTTTTTCTGTATGCAAAGCATTTCCTCCGTGAGTGATATCTGCTTACATGTAAAATGCTTGGTGCATTTCTTCTGAATACCTGAGTACTTAATAAAATACATTCAGTACCAAAATGGAAACCACAAGTAATTAGTCTCTAGCTGATATAAAAGTTCTTCAGACTCAGGATACAGTATTTCATCTTCACTTGTGCTTCCGTTGTGAAATATTTATTTTGACTACTGTTGATCAGATTCTTAACCAACTCTTGAAGAAGCAGAATTTTACAGAGCAGTTCCTTGTGGTTTCTTGCTTTGTGTAAGAGGGGTTTTTGTCTTGATGCCATGCTTTTAAAAGCTTCAGTAAAGAGTATTATTTTGCACTTGGAACAAGGAAGAAAGGGCTAAAGTTTTCCTTATTACCTATGGGAATCCATTAGTCCTTTAGTAGCTTTATGAGGTATTGTAAGATCAGCTAGTGAGCAGACAAAAAGTCTGCAGTCACCTCAGCAGCATTACTCATACATCATGTTCTATTTCCATTTTTCTTAAGGCCATAGCTTTCATATCTACCTGCACTGTCTTATAATCAAACCAAGAAGGAGCAAAACTACACAAATATTACTGAGGCATGACCCGTATTGTATGAGGTGGAACGTGCCTCCTGGCTAATCCTAGAGAGAACGTGATGCTTTATTAAAGCTCAACATCACAGGCATTTAAAATGTTTACTGTGGACCAGATTTTCAACTGGACCTCACTGTATACAGCAGAAGGTAAAACAACAGGGTAGACGCACTGCAACAGTACCTGTGCTAACACTTTTGTCTCCGTTTTTAACTACAATATAATGCAAGGTTGTTACATTACTGGTATTTTGAAAACATTTCTCTTTTGTGCATTCTGAAATGAAAGTTTGAAACACATTTTTAATAGAAGATATATGGCTATGTCAATTCATTATTTTTAGCCATTCTTTTCCTGGCATTAAAAAAAATTAAAAAATACTAGTTTCAGATTCTAATGGACTAAAACTACTCTTCTGCAATGATATCTACATATTATATGTATGTGTATTCAAGACAAAAATCTTTATTTGCCTCTTTCAGAAGGATTACAGAAGAAAGTTTTCACCTTTTTTCTTGCAGGCTCTTGTGTCAGAAAAAATTTTCTGGTTCTCTAATGGCTAACAAATCTTTAAATTAGATATTAAAACATTCTACAGAGCACTAGAACATAAAATTTCCTTATGAAAATAATATTGTCAGTATAAATCAAATTCTAAGTTTAAAGACACAGGAATAAAGACATTTTTAGAGTGCTCACATACAATATTAAAATTAACATATTAAAATATATTTGGTTACTGCAACAATAAATTTAAATCATGCCTGTAGCAGCAGCAGCAGATGCTTTCAAACAAAGGAGGAACAAATACTCTCAACTGATGTTCAGATAGTGACTTTATGACCAACCTAATTCTCAGAAATATACCGAACAGTTTGAGCACCTGCAGAAACATGTGTAAGGCTCAATTGAATTATTGTTTCTTTTAAATAATTTTGTGTGCCTGTTTTGCTAGCTGTTATTAATAGTCATGCAAAATAAATTCAAAATTAGATTACTCAGAAAAACTCTGTTCCAATAACTGGTTCAAAAAGATACCATGCAAAATGAAAAAAAAATACGCAAACCTAGTCATTTATTGGGTATGAGTTTAATAAGACTTAGAAGAGCATCTGTATCTTACATAATATAATATCTATATCATTAGTAGCTATTTTTTAACAGAAAAAAAAGGTAGTGCTTCAAAGCAGAATGTAAACATTCATAATAAGTAAAAATTAGCAGGATATGTTTATTTCTTCAAACAACCTGATGCCTCAAAGAGTACAGTAACCCTTCACCAGTGCAAATCAATGCAGGCAAAGCTGAAGTTAGACCCTTGTAGTTTGATCATGAAATTATTAAGTTGTTTAGAGCTAACTTGTTACTTAATTCTTCTTGCATCCTTTTATATGTTTAGCAAAAATTTCACTTTCAGCACTGTTTCTTTTCTGACAGTATCTATCTTTCTGGCTCTCGTAAGGGGAAAAAATGAAGTATCTTCCCTGTTTTGGGTGATGATAGATTTAAGAAGAGAGTTGCTGCCAAGGATAGTTGTGGAATATAAAGCAACTAATGATTAAGATTACTTTTTTTGAACAAGTGGTACAGTAAAACATGAACGTATGAAAATATGTATTAAAGCAGAAAACACTTCAACTTGCTGCATCCTATATGCCATCAACCCAGTTGACACTATGTATCAGATGCCTATGCCTAATCTCTTAAAGATTCAGTTTTAAATCACCCAGGACCTACTAGCAGCAAAGGTAAATTCTGAATAAACTTAATTTCCTTGACATTACAAAGATTGAGTACAGAGATTTGCCTGTGGGTTATGCAATTCCTCTTGAGGTCAGACAGAATTCTGTAGTCTTAGATCAGATCAAGAATGAACGTTAAAGTGTCTAGTGCTAAATTGTGTCTTTTTCTGCATGAATACAAAAGAAGAAAAGCACAGGAATATTTTCCATGCAGTACCTATCCAGAACAAGTGCGTGGAGTCTCTATAATAAAAAGCCAAAAGAAGTTCTCATTTCTAACCCTATTGAAATGTTCGTATCCCAAATATACTCCTCCAAAGGGTAATGTGAGATGTGTCAGTCTGATTCGTGTTAAAATAACATGGAGGTCATAGGGAAGATGCGACCTCTGTGACTATTTTGGCTGTCCTTGTACGGAGAACAGATTGAGAACAAGTAGAATGGAGTATATAGTTGTGTAAAACCCATAGGACGCCAGAAAGAAAAAACACTCCCTCAGAAGTGAGATAATACCGGTCCTGTGGTTTGAGCAAGAGCCAAGAAATAACTAAGTCTACGCAAGAAGAAAAAATTAACAAAGGTTACAAAGAGAACATCCCCTGCGACCCCCCCCCACGACCACCAGCAAGGGACACTGCGCAAGCGCAGATGGGAGGAGAGCTGATTATAATATGAAGTGGGGATAGGTCATGCATATGTATAAGCGTATTGCGAAATCCCATGAATATGTATTAGTTAAAAAATATAAACCCCAAAAGAGACCTGTACGTTGTGCGGCTTGAGGGATCAGAACAAGATTAGGACATTCTTTCCCCACGCACCCAGTGCTGTTTGCTTGCCTTTACTCACTTAATAAACTGTAAACTTTAATTGGAATCCTGTTTGAGGCTAAATCATTTATCACAGTAAGGAGTAACTACAGTTCCCTCTGTTAGTCTAGCTTTAACATGTTACTGCTTCATACAACTCTGGCAATTGTTGAGAGGAGGTGTTGCAGTCATCACGCTGAGTTAGATGTCAATGCCTGTTATTTAGCAGGTAAGTGGATGCTGAGGGCTTTCAAACCTTTCTGCTCTGCACTCTGGTCCTCAGGAGTCTCACAACAGTTCTGTCTGCCTGTGAAGAAAGAGATGCAGGCAGACCACGAGAAAGATAAGTTTTCTATGGGTTGGATGGGTCCATTTTCCACCTTAAGCTCTAGAGGTTTTAGCTTTCATGATATGAATCTACATGGATGGGTGAAGACAAATTTAAGGTAAATTCAGTTCCTAATAGCTAATACTCCAGTGCTCCTAAAGCTCATTTGAAGAGCAAAGCATTTCTTCCCTACAGTTTATTATAGCGCCTGAGCACTCTGCAGAAACAATTTCTTACTTATTTATAGCAGGGGATATTATTGACATTACTTTTATTTAACTTTCTCTAGTACCTTAATTATGCTTCTCTGTTGCAAAGACAGATATCAAGAGAGATTTCTCTGAAGAAACAGACATTAGGATAATTTTCTGCAAACTTCTACTGTGGCAAATTAATGACCAGCATGCATTTTAAGATGTGTGTTTTTAAGTATTCAGGACTGAAAATGTGGACCTATGATTTATGGCTATCTCACACTGCTTGTATCTGAAATTATATTAAATAATATTCTGGGGAAAAAAGTTAAATACTTTGTGGACCTAAATTCAGCCAAAGCCTTGAGAGGAAGCTATCTGCTATTTTTCTTAAAGAGAACATGTCAAAAGGAACACAAGATGGAAAAGCCTTCTAAGCAGAGCAAGTTTCTGATCTATTGGCAGATCAAAATAAAATGCTTTGAGAACACATACATCTTTCATAGCCACTGGGCCCTTGTGGGTTGGTGTGGCAGATGCACCCAACCTACTAAAGACCTGAGGAAAACCCAACAAAGACAGTGCTAAAGTTTCTGGCCCTGGTGGCGCCAGGACTGCCTCCCCCCTCACAGCTCATGTCTGGTCCACACAGTGGGGGCCAAAGGTGGGAAAGTTGGGGTCCTCAGCCAGTAGGGGCTGACACGACCATGTATTGACCACAGATCAGATTCGACCAGGATATAAATGGGGCCCCGCCGGAGGACTCATTTGAGTCGGTCCTCCTCGGAGCAGCGGGTCTGCAGTCGGGGACTCTCCCCTTGAGTTGGGACGCCACTTAAGGTAACTTCTCAAGATTGAGAGCCCTCCCTTTTTGGTGAGTGAGTGAGTGCACATTTTGGATCGTTTGGCCAGAAACTTAAGAATTCTTAACTCAGCCGTGTCTGGTAATATTCCCAACCAGCATATAGAACCTGTATTTGTTGAATGTCAGTGGGATGTTGTTTTGGTGAATGAAGTTTTGTCTGCTTCATTTCAGTTGCAGATTAAAGCTTGTTTGAGTTCATTATCTGTGTGCGTGTAGCCATTTTGGTGCGATTCCATGACAGTTGGCCCAAATTTAATTTCAAGCAGTGGCAGTTGGGGTTGCAGAAAATAACATCTCCACAGGGTCTATGGGAAGCATCTGTCTTTTTATGATTGTGGAAGCCTGACTTTACATGTGCTCCTCACTGCAGATTCCTTTCCACGTCCCCTTTGCTTCTTCCTACCCAACAGCCTCCATGTTCACACGTACATACTCTAGCACACACAACTGAGGTGTCTTTCCCATGGTTCGCTCATCTACCTGTGGAGGAATTGTGATGTATATAATCTCAATAACAGTGATTGCTTCTTCTGGAGAGCAATCACAGGAATGTTATCAGGAGTGGGGTGAAACCAGATGTCTGGAGAGAGGAACAAAGAAATGATAAAAATAAACAGTTTCACTGATCTAGGAGGTTTGGCTTAGCAACACCTGACTGACAGTCAATCACTTTTTATACTATAACAGCCTGGTCCCATCTTGGAGCAGGAGGAATCCCAACACACCTTACCCATGGAATGTGGGGAGACCCATCAGGGTTACCATTCAAGGCTAAGAGAGCTGTTCACTGTCACCGACATGGGTAACATCAGTCTCTACAATTAATTATCAAGCTAGCTTTGAACTATTGATCTAGTACTAATAATTTGTTGTAGCATTTTTATCATGTTGTAGATGTTCTTATTAATCTCCTTCTAGCCTAATAACACCATTACAATAATAATTAAGTTTTTAGTTTGCATACATATACATAGTTGGCTGTTATTTAACCCATGGGTGCATGACACACAGTATATTTAAATTTTCTTTAATTCAGTAGATTTCCTAGCTCAGTAATGATCTCACTGAGTTAAATTAAGTAAACAGTTTTATTTTATTTCATATTTACAAGCTCTTTATGTGCTAATGAGATGTTTCTTTTCAGAAAGTTTAATGAATATTGCACAGTGATTGTGTATATAGAAGGTATGAGAGAGGAAAATCCTGTTTTAAGTGATAATTATAATTTCAGAAGTTTCTGAAGGCAATTCATAGTATCAAGCATGTACAGCTGATGACAAAATATTTAAACCCTTGCTCGGTGGCCTTAGTTTATGAGTTAACAGGGCGGGGGAGGAGTGACTTTAAAGCAGATATTATGAGACAGCCCCAAAATAAACTGTTAGCCCCAAACCTGTTATATTTGAATGTTTCAAAGGAGATGGCCGTCAAGACTTACAAAGTCAATTAATTTCTATTATGTATTTCTAAGATGTGTATAGGTAATTTTGAGTTCTACATGAATAACAAAGCTTTGGTTAGATCTGAGAATGTGATTTTCTGTTCAATTTTTTAAAATTTCTGTACAATGCTGTACAAGCAATGTTTCTGATACTTCTAATAAATTTTACAGTATTAAAGCCAGTGGAAAATGGACTTGTTCCAGTTAAGTATAGTAGTTACTTTTAGCTTGAGCTGATGCTAGTAGTCTCTGACAACGAATAGATGGTGTAGACTTTCAGATTTAGAGATTTCACTCAGGACTGTATACAATATTGAAGCCCGGAGTCTAGACTAGGAGTCTGAAGCAAAACTTAGATGCTGATGGTCAGAATTGTTTTAAAAATATATTTCATAAGCTCTAATCTAAATACCCACAGCTTCTTACCTGAGATAACAAGTTAAGGTGAGAAAAGAGCAAAGTCATTTAATTAAAAACCTAGTTTGAAACTAGCTTAAAATAAATTAAAGGAGTTTTGTCTTTTGCTATCAGTAAGGACTCAAATTCCAATTAACATTAGGAAAAAACTCCACAATAGCAACTTATAAATTAATCATAAGGTCTGGTCATGCATGTCTTGTTCTGGTAAAGTTGTCAGGATTAGTTGTGTGAGTGCTAATATATTGTGGATGTGGGCTTCCTTATATATGGAGAAAAAAAATCAAGACCTGTTTCTAGGAGCTGAAGTGCATCAGATTTTTTTTTTTTTTCAGAAATAAAATTTATTTTTGCAGATCTTCAGATTTTCAAATTCCCATAAAAAGATGAGCTATTTCAGGCTTTGTATTCTGAATACTAGAAAACCACCAATCAAAGATGGACCCTTTTGCTTTCTTCTTAAACTAGATTTTTGTCAAGGAGATGAGAGGAAGAGACATTTAAGGAATAATAGAAATTCAGAGTGTGAAAATTACAGTATTCTAATAAAACACTACAGCATTCAAAACCACTATAAATATTTCTAAGAAAACATGACAGTTTTTTACTGCCTAAAGAAATGGAACCAGAAGGCAACAACAGTAGGCTAACCTATACAGACAAGTTAATGTGATTTGTATTTTGGTTCTGGTTCAGACATGGTCCATGTCTACACTAACATCAAACCACATCCTGGTCTGGTAGGCAGCTGTTCTACATCTGCAAGGTTTGTAACTCTCTAATTCTTGAGTGAGTTCTGATGTAGCCCTAAGGAGCTGCTTCACAGTTTAACAGCAGTTGATATGCTCTCATGTTCACTGTGTTTGAATAATTTAAGCCTTCTAATCTTGAAAAGAAAATTATGCAAGTAACAATCATTGTTGTTACTGCCCACAATTAATCCATTTTTCCTGGAGACAGCTGGTTTACATAAACTAGAAATGCAGAAGTTGGTTGCCCCTTTGGCTGCCTCCCTGCCAGGGTTATTTCCCCCACATTTGCATCTCTAATTGTTTTATATGCAAGCAAGATAATAATTTGCAGCAGCAACCTGTGAATTAGTATAGAGTCTTATATTTCTTACATCAGAAGATTCTCATTAAATAAATCCATTGGTTTGTGTTGTTGCACTTTTTTATTGAGCTAATTTCTCTCTTTATTTTCTTGGTCTTGATGTCTTCCAAATACATCAATATTTCCAGTTTTTAATCCTTTTTTTTCACTTATCTACCCTTTATTGAAACAAAAACTATCAGCCTATAAATACTCGTCTTTTCCAATTAACAGTCTTTCCACCTAACAAGTTTTTCAAGAGACACTGTCTTTTAGCTCCCTTTTCTTTGTCAAACTTGTAGAAATGTGTCTAAAAAAATACAAAGAACAATTTCACCACAACTATATGCAGAATATTTATCATTCATTTTGATAGTACTGTTTCTTTGAATACTCAGATTATGGCTATGAGACTTCAGTTGAAAGTGAGTTCTAAGTATGAAAATTAAGTTCCTCTTAAGTTATAATTGTGATGTAGTTGGGTACTGGTGCATGCCCAGTGCACGCTTAATTCCCTGAGTGGTTCAGAAACTCCCCAGACAGTCATCTTTGGAGGTGAGATAATGTATCAGCTTGAGGCAATGGACCAACTTGAAAACAGACTGAACCTTCACATTTAAGTATTTGACTGATGGTTACAGGAGCCCTCCAGTTTGGAGGTTGCCCTTGGGCAACTCTCACTGTGTCTAGCCCAATTTCCATGCCTAAATGTGTTGATTAACGTTCTGGGTGGAGTGTCCCGAAGTATCATTACTGCAGAAGTATCAGATTGTGTATAGATAAGACATTTGTCAGAATCAATAGAAACTGTTTCTGCAGACATGGTCTCAAGTATATTCTTCTGAATGTAGTCCTTAAGAGGTGCTGTGTGTGTAGTTAGGATGTATTAATAACAATGAATTATACATGTGCTGAGGTGGTCACACAGCATAGTGGTCAGCTGGACTGTAAGAACAGAGGAAAATGAAGGTGTTTCTCTTGACTTGGCTGAATGCACCACTGTAAGAACCTTTGTGATTAAGTCTTCTCTCACCACGGGACAGCCATCAGTCATCCTGTCTGAAAGATTTGATTCTCCACGCAAGTGTTACTCTGTACTAAAAAATAATAAATACTTCATCTGAATGTCTGTGCAACAAGGCCAGATTTGGATGGCAATACAGTATAGCAATAAATAAGGTTGTATTTCCTACTTTTCCCAGGTCTTTTCCAGTGCTACGGCCTTGAGCTTCCTTCTTCTAATGGTAGAAGGCAGATTTCTCCCATTTTCCAGTGATTCCTTTTGGGTCAGGTATCTTGCACCTAAGGCTTCATGAAAAAGAGTATCTTCAGGCTGTGACAAGACATGCATGTAGTATGGAAATAGCTCTGCAGCAATTACATTAATTTTTAACTGTTTTATGAAGGATTTTTGCTTCAGAAGGTTCTATCATAAGACTCGTATGAAGACAGTTGATTCTTATGAAATAACATGATCTGATCCCCATAAACAGTAGCAACACCAAGTGTACCTCTAGTTTCAGTGTGTCACAACTGTACAGAATCCTGCAAACGCAGTTGCTCCACACATAGCATTGCTTAGCTGAAGAACAACGTGTTCCTTCACAAATTTAAGTAAGAGATGGATCTCAGAAACAGGCATGGATTTGTCACAGTGATTAGCTTTCTCCCTTGCATAGGCTGGTGAAGTATCTGCTCCCATGTCATGTCTTAATGTCACTGCTGCACAATTCCTCTTTCTCTTCTGAGCTCAGGCTAGACCATCACCTGCTTAAAAAGTTCATATGAACACTGTGTTTACTTACTGTTTTCAGCAGGTCTCTGAGGCATCCTAAACTACTCTGTGGCTCTTGTTTCCCAGGATTTAACATGGGCAGCTCTGAGTTAGTACTCCTTAAATGTAAGTGCTGGAGCTTGTGGCAACCTGCCAGGGCTGATGCTTGTTTCAGGCCTCCTTAGGTCACTGGTTTTACTCTGTTCAGTGACTAGTGAGTCTCACATTTTTCTCTAGTAAACAACATACAGGGCAAGGAATCTACTTAGTATTCTTTCAACTGCTAATTAGAAAGGGGGAAATACTTCCAGGGAAAATGAATGAAAGTAAGAGCCTTCACATATATATGCTTTGTGATGAGGGCTTCCTTATCCTTGGGAAATATTCTCAAATGATTTCTAAGTGGATTTGGTTCACTGTTGCTCTGAGTGCTCTTGATGACATGTTCCATATTTAACCAAAAGGTGGACATGTTCTCTCTTAGTATTATCAAACATTGTCCCTTTTATGTTTCTTATTTAATGGCACGTCACGTGTATGTAGTAGATTCTCAAGGTTACTCTCTTCCACTCTGCCTAGCTGTCAAGACCACAAGAGCTTCACAGGGTGATCTGAAAACGCTGCCTATGACTTTTATAACTATAAATTTTTTATAACTATTTCTTGCAAATAAAACATGAACAGAGATTGCTTAATTGCTCTCTATTTATTTTGTTACATTGCTACAGCATTTCAGCTTACTTGAAGATATTCTTCTACTGTCTGCTTAGTGTCCTTTATTGTGTCATCTGATAAACACTCACAATCACTGAGCTCCAGAGAAGTCTGTTTCATTCTGTATCCCTTAAAATTTGCCTTCTTTGTTCGACATGAACCTATGGTCTGACACAACAACTCTGATGGGAATCTGGTAAAAATACAGTTTCTTACAAATGCTTTACATTTAAAAAGCTTACTTACAAAAATGTTTCTGTTCTCCACTACCAATTCCCTCCAGTAAACCATAAGAGAGAGAGGTGGTCTTCCACATCCAAAGGCTCACACCTGTTGTACAGAGGCACCTGGGAAGGCAAGGGCAGCAAGGAGGGGGTGCTCTGGCCACCCAGAGCATGGACTTGCCTTCATTCACTCCTTTCCTTTAAGCTACTGCCTTCAGCCTGGCAGAGGGAGGATACAGGATCCCCTTGATCTTGTTTTTTTTCTGATGGCTGTTCCTGTTTCTGTCTCAGGGATGGCAAAGCATGGTTCCACCAGTCTTTCTCCTTTTGAGACTCCCTGATGCTCCTTAACCTTTCTATTTCCTCTTATAATTCTGTGTGCTGACTGGAATAGAGTTAATTTTTTCCATATTACCACATATGTGACTGTTTTTTTGATTTGTGCTGGAAACAGTGTTGGTAATACAGGGATGGTTTAGTAACTCCTGAGCAGCACTTATACAGAGTCAAGGTCTTTCCTGCTTCTCACGCCATCCCACCAGCAAGCAGGCTAGGGGTGCCCAAGAAGTTGGGAGAAGACACAGCTGGGACAGTTGACCCCAACTGACCAAAGTCATATCCCATACCATATGATGTCATGCTCAGCACATAAAGCTAGGTGAAGAAGATGGAAGGGGGTAACTGTTTGATGGTGCTTGTCTTCCCAAATAACCTTTATGAGTGATGGAGCCCTACTTTCCTGGAGATGACTGAATACCTGCCTGCCAATGGGAAGTAGTGCATGAATTCCTTGTTTTTCTTTGCTTACATGCATGGCTTTTGTTTTACCTATTAAACTACATTTATCTCAATTCATACTCACTGCTACTTTTCTAATCCTCTCCCCCATTGCACCAGGAGAGGTTGAGTGAGTGGCTGTGTGGGTCTTAGCTGCCAGCTGAGGTTAAACCACAACACTCTGCCACCAGATTGAGGAGAACATCCACTTGGTCACACCTTACACAGCTGTTCTCACTGCTGCCATCCATTACCAGGGAAAGGCTCTTGGTACACTCTGCAGCCTGAGACCTCAATGACTGCATGTTCCTGTAGGAGCTCTATCTGTGTTGTCACATACGTTCTGGTGAATCGAATTTAAGACTAAACTTAGTCTTAATGCTAAACTCCGATTTGTTATGCATGTTCATTCTGTGGAAGTACGTGTGGTTACTATGCTGAATAAGTCTGGGGAAAAAATATCTCCCATCCAAGGTAGGGGTTTTTGCATTTGATTTGCATTTCTGAAATAAAAATTTCTCACCTAAACTCCAAGGAAAAATTGTTCATGCAGTCTTGGATGAGATTTCAGTGAGACCAGATTTCACTCATCTTCACATATCTTAAGAAAGAGGTAGATGCAAAAATTAGCTATCAAAAATTAGCTATCAAAAATACTGATACAAAGTTGCAGCTCTCAGGAAACAAAGCATAGAAATTCTTGAAGAACAGAGAGGCAATGCCCAAGACCAAAAACAATGACATCAGGTGTACTGCTTATTTAGCCTCACTAGTCTCATGCTGCTTCTCAGGGACACTGAATTAAGGTGTTTCACAGGGAACGTGGGAGGAAGTAGCTCTTTATTCCAGTTTTCCTGACTGAGAGAATCTTTAACATTGCAGACCTTTTTAGTTGAACTAAATTGAGAGTAGTCTGGCATACATCAGTCTGAATTCCAACATAGGGTCACTGAAAATAGATATGGTTCTCCTGCTTTTTTAATCTTTTTTTAATTCCCACCAACATCAAACACCATAGACTCTTATGTCATGGACCACGGGTTCAATGTTTTATCAGGCTCAACTTCAAAAGTTTGGTCTGCAAATTGCACTTTTGTACAAGCATGAGTGCATAAATTATTAGGAAATATGGACCGAATTATGTATTTATGTATCTCTTTTGAACAGTGAAAGGGCAATTAGAAACTATGATTTATAAATTGTATACTGAGTAGAAACTTGAATAAATTGGACAGCTATCATCTCATCTGGATAAATATAGATAGCCATCTGAAAATCACGTTATTCATTTCATCAGGACAAGTGAGGGCACTGAGTTACTAGAAATGTCACCTTCTGAAAAGGTTATAAAACACTTTTAGCCATTAAAAGATCATGTAGCATTTTCCACCGAAGAAATACGGAATTCAGTTATTAAAACCAAAATAATTCCAATTATTATTTTTCTCCATGGCATTTCACAAACATCCTCCCTTCTTAGCTCCTATGCTGTCTGACTCCTAGCTTTAAGGAGTAGACAGCAATTGCATTTTGCACAGCTCTGACAACATTGTCGGTACCCAGTGTATAGTAAAGAATGTAAATGAGTGACCATAATCAACCACTGACACACCATTGTGTTTGTTTATCTGTTTGTTTACCAAAATCCTGTTTGGATAACAATATCCCACATGTCTCCTTTTCTCCTCTCTGGTCTATGCTGAAGAAGTAATTTTTAATTTGACTTCATACAAAAACAACAATTGTCATTTATTCTAGGGAAAAATGTGTTTTAGAATCCTTTTAGGGTAGGAGACAGCTTAGCAATGGGAAGTTATTTAAATTAGCTACTGTCCTCACTTCCATTTATAACACCTGTAGTATTTGAAATTGGCATGTTAGTTCCTCAGTGGTGCATTTTCATTAAAAACTAGTCATCCCTGCAGCATCTGTAAGCACACACACTCAGAAAACCGTGTAAGGAATTACAAGAGCTCAATAAACCAAATACCCACTTCCACACTGCATTAATTTCAATGGGAAAAGGGTAAGGCCTTTATATAAAAAGATAAGAGTAATGACACATTATGTCACTAAAAATAATTACACATAAACACACTATACCAAATAAGGTATCGTGGGGGGCCTGCTATTCTACTTAGTGTCTTTTACCTGTTGATTCTCTTCTCACAATGGTACAGTCCTGAGACCCAGCAGGTGAAACTCTTGGGTCCTAGATCCACCAAGAGAAGAAAATCACATTATAAAACACTTCTAGCAATGTTCAGTGACTTTGCAACCTCATTATTTTTCATTTTTGGTGAATTGTCCTAAGTATGATGACTGTTTGAGAAGAAAGGGCATGTTTCTCCATGGTAAATGTAAGGGTAAATTATATGTTCAAGAATAAATGTATCTTTAAGCCACAGAAAGTTTAAAGCTTAAAATCTGTTTTAATGTATGATCGCACCAAGACGATTTATTTTTTTCTCAAATACACTTTTGCATATGGCTAACTTCTTCTAGGGGTGAGGTTTTTATTTTTGTTATGATCATCATTATTTTAGTAGAAATAGGATTTAATCTTGAGCAAAGAACAATATAGCCACAAGACAAAGCTTTGGTAACTGAGGCTTATTGCGTTATAAGACACAGGCTATTACTATCAGATAAAAGAACTGGTGAACATTTTGGGCCAGCAGAGTTGATGTCAGTAACACAGATACATTTTTCTAAACTATATAGTCATATCACTTAAGATCATTGCTATTTCTGTGGGTAGCACTGCGGATTTTAATGCAATGTTCAGTGCACATTTTAGCAGAATCATGCATAACATTGGGAACACCTCTGGACTTGCCTAGTCTACTTGCTTTACTGAGGGATCATTTAACTCATTGATGGGTCTCTTAGCCACAGGGGAGGAGAATGAAAGGAGGATGACATAATATGACATCCAGGTTGGATGAGCAACCTGGTCTAGAGGAAGGTGTTATAATTAGTTGATTTTCAAGGTCCCTTCCAACACAAATCGTTCTATAATACTACGATAATATATGCATTGACCTGCTTAATCAATTATTATAAACTAAAGCAACATACATTTTGTAGAAGAACAGTCCAAACTTGATTCATATTCATTATTCTGTATCTAACGGGTCTGTGAGGACATTTTCCATAATACAGGCCAAGAAACTTTTGCCCTGTAAATAAGGACAATTATTTTAATATACCACATGTTTAGTACAACAGAAGATAGGTTTTGTATATTTTCAACTGGCTTAGTAGTAGCTGTTACCAAAAGTGTGTTCTTAACTATGGTGCCTAAAGGATAAACCACAGGGAAAAGTGTACAATGTAAAGTTTTATTTCAGTCTAAAGCTCAGCTCAAATTAAGCAATGTTTTAATGCTTGCATAAGCAATATTATGAATACAAAACTTCCTGATTTTAATACTGCTACTGTTAGATTTTAACAATAAAATCAATTTTAAAATATAAAATGTATGACTATTCCTAAATGTAAACTTATATGTACACACAAAAAAGTGCAGGAAAGAACATCTATTTACAGAAATGAAGCAATCTGTTAGGAAAAAGAAAATTGCTTTGTAAGAATTCAGTAGGTTCAGAAACAGTTTTCCCTGCAGAAATGCAAGCACCATTACACAGCATCCTTGATTATAAACTTATTCTAATGCAGGCCCCACTAATTAGGCAAAGGCATCATTAGTGGTGCTTTGGTGGTTTGATGTGAGACTGAAAACAGGGAACAAGGAAATGAAATAAATTGCTTTATGAAATACATGCAGTATTACTCATTTTACATGAAAGAAAAGATGCTAATACAGTTTTAAGATTACACGGGCAAAAAAGTGGGGGTATGCAAGTAAGAGTTTCTATGGAAATGCTAAACACTGTGTTGCATAACACAGTAATGCTAATTTTGGGGGAAAGAGCTGTAGTTCAATAAATACATATTATGTTGTTTAATGAGCATTATAAAGTGTATATGTGTATAAGATTGCTAAATAAGTTTCACAAATACTACTTTTTGCTTTTTGTTAGATATAATATTGTTACTTTACACTTATGTTAATATAGTCTTTGCAATAACTTTCTACTTTCTATTGAAAAAAAGCTTGTGCTTATTGACATTATGTTTTAGGTTCCTACTTGTAGACCCTTTATGTTACAAATCACTGATGTCAAATATTCCCATTCCTGTCCAGCCGGAGTCTTGACTGGCAAAACCAGAATAGTTATAAAGTGGAAAAAAATCTATTTGATAACAAATGGTCACTTCAGAATTTTCAGAAAACTGTAGAAGGAAGAAGCAAGCAAGTCAGAGTGTTTCTACTCCTGTCTCACCCTTCTAGAACACTTCTGGATCTCTATGCCTTTAAATACTGAATGCACATGTTGCAATATTTGATTTTTTAATGTACAACTCATAAAACAGCCCCACACCGCCCCACAAGTTCAGAACTTTTTGTGTCCTCATTTCACACTGTGTCAGTAAGGATGGCTAATTAGACAATGATAAAGGAAATCTTGGTAAGTCTCAAAAGAACATTCTCAAAGGAGAGATTTTGCTTATTCTTATACTACTCAAATTGTGCCTGCTCTTTACAGTGACCCAAAAACTTTGCTAATCAATAAACACTGAATGTACATAGAATTCTTTCCCTCTTTCTCTCTCGTGCCTTTACGCACATTCCTGTAGGAGGCTCATAAATGTGAAGCACAAGGGATGAAGGTCTTTTTTTAGCTGAAGCATAATAATTTAATATAAGTGTAATGCACATAATGTGTTGACTTGTGAATGGAATAGTCTAAGATCTTCAAATGCACGCTTTCAATAAGACAGTATTTTAAGAACACTTTTTAAAACTAATGTGTTCAGACAATGTATGCCTACTCTATTATCTATTCATGAATCTGCTTCTCCTTCATGCACTTAAAATAAATGTTGAATTGACTTGCCAACTAATTATAGAACAGTGCTAAGCAAAGCCTCCACACAGTAACTTCAGCTCTAGTGTCCGTGGTGACTTATGTAATACTAGAGACACTTGGATTTCTTGGAAATAAGGAGCTACATGAGATGAGCTCCTCATCCTGTATTTGTAGTACAGTATTACAGCAGCCAAATATAAGCAGTGTTCTTTCTAGGTCACTCCTCCACATGAGGGAAATGTAAGTGAGGTTTATTAACTGAAATTTATTTTCAGCTGAACAGCCTTTTCAATCCTGAAAAGACACCATAAAAATATCCTTTATTTGTGCATGCTGAAAGTACATCCCTTTCATCAACTAAATGGATGCCAAAGTAGCTGAAATACTACTAAAAATATGTCCTTATATGTATTCTGACATAAGCTACATAGTCTTCGTATTGTAAATTGTGTAAATAAAAAGTAGCTTCAGTTAATGAACTTCAATTATTTTAAGCTAAATACATACCAAAATCATAATAATGTATGTAGCTAGGTTTCAGAGGTAAATTCTCAGGAGCTAAAAAAATGCCAGCATCGCTCTCTGGGCATCCATTTGCCTGAGAATTTTCAGCTCATTTTAGATTTCAGTCCCTATAGCTGAAGTGTCTGTCAGGTTAATGGAAAAAAAAAAATAAGTCCAACCTTGATCCACTGGTGGACAACACCCACTAGTTCTAAAACAAGAAATTTGTCATGTTAGGTCTGGACCCCGGATGAGCCTGCAGATTTTCTTTCTGATAAACTGCAGCAACCAGTGAGAGTTTTGGCTTATTCAGCCTCCTTACCTTCTCTCAGCCTGCCCATTTGATGGCCCTGGTCTAAGTAAATATATCCCTGCTGGTGCTGTTTATCAAAAGAAAGGGAGAATCAAGCCCCCACATGCAATTTACAACAGTGGTTAGTGTTGCTTTCTCAGAGATTAGTAAAATGTTTCTTCTCTCTGGTATTACAGGTTAATGGTAAATTCAGCTTATTCCTTATACACTGCATTTCCTTGTAGCAGTTGCTATTATGGTCAGTCAAAATATTTTGACACATATTTTTTCTGTTCTTTCACTGTAATATTACAGTCTTAATTTTTTAAAAAATATGTTTGCCCAGAAATTCACAATGTTTTGAATATAATACACACCTGGGGTATGTCTCAAGGAGTTTTTGCTTGGCTACAGCCTCTCACTGTTTTCTCCATAACGACCTAATACACTTTAATGTAACATGTGCATAAAACTGGGGTGGAAGCAAGGGAAGCAATTCCTAAGACTAGACCATAAAAGAATTCTTAAACAAAACTCCCACTAGTCATCACAGGAACATAGTCTGTCAGCATATTTCAGGGTTGTTATTTTTCAGCCCAAAAGTCAAGGTTTTATTGAGCTAAAAGATTGTCCTCTAATTTTACCCTCTGTTTTACAAAAAGACTATAGATTCTTTCAATCCACTTTCCTTACTTGAGAGTTGGTTCAATATAAATTACACCAGTGCTTGGTCTTTCTGAGTTTCTGATATGGTCTAGACTATTTCCTGGCCACAACAAAATGCTTCTATATTGTTGGGTTTTTTTAACCAGAGATGGAAAGATGTATGTTCTGGAGATATCCTGACCCATTCAAGGATTAAAGGAACTGCTGTTTGCCCTGGCTGCCCTTTCTGTATAATTTCTGTATTATTCTTGTGTAGGTGTTAAAAGGGTTTAATTTACGATTTTTTAATCTTTTAACTTCAAATCCACCATCAATGAATGAACATTTATTTATTACGAAAAGCACTTTCCATGTCAGTGGATTTCAGCATTTGGTGACATTGAAGAAGAATGGCCTTCAGTTTAAATAAATTTCAAATTACTTTCCTGTTTGGGGGCTGAACTAAATCTATGATTGTGATCAAGATAAACATATAAAGGTTACAGTATTAGGCAGATATTGTACAGAAATCAGCCTCTTCTCAGTTGAGGAATGTTTTGGCCAATAAATTGTAGTCCTTACTCAGGGGAAGTCTTCTTTGAAAATCTATAATAAATGCTGTGGTTGCTTTAATGTCCAAAAAGAAGTGAAAGGACATCCATTTTCAGAATTAGCCATAAAGATCTCATATAATATTATAATGTCTAGGAGTTGTCACCTTTCAAGATTAATGTCCAGTGCTATGTTGTAAAATTGCAGAATAAAAATCACTCCTTACATGAGAGAGTTACAGTCTATGCATGTTTAGCTCAGAAGGTCTGAGCTGACCCATTTAGTCACTGGAGCTCTTTTTTAATGGCATGTAGGTGTTTAAAAAGTGTTGACACCACAAAGCTGCTCCCTCCAGATAGCACTTCCATTACATTCACAGTATGGTGACAGATAAACAGAGAACAAACAACTCCCCCACTAAATGCATTAAGCAATAATGGCACAAGATTAAATGTAGGACAATAATTATGACAACCAAGAAAATAAGTAGTGAAAGTAACAATCTGCTTAAAGCATTTTCGCTTGTCATTCTTTTGCAGTAAAATTAGAAAGAAATACAAAGCAACTAATGCTTCACCTAGAAAAATATGTTTCTGGAAAGCATAGAATGAGAACAAGACGAGTTTTTGCTGCAGTGTTTTGGGTTTTTTTCCCCAAAATTGAATGTGTTTTGCAGGCAGGCATTTTATTGTGACAGAATGTGAAGAGATTACCACATACAACCTGTATTTACCTTTCCTTTTATATTCAAGACTTCACTCAGTCTGCTACTGCCATGGAGAAATTGTCTAGCCGCTAAAACATTCTGCCAGTGTGATTCAATATTAATTCCAGATTTCAAGTGAACTTAAATGTACATTGGGTCTGAGCTGGAGTCATGACAATATTAAACTAACATGGGTAAAATATGGTGGGAAAATACTCAAAGAAACTCAGTTCATTGTGTATTTTACCCCTAGTATTATCTATTCACTTCTGCACCATCATGAGACAGTACAACTTGCAATTTAGAGGTTCTTAGAAAGATAGATTAAATCTAAAATAGGTTTATTGTAAGAACCTATTATAGATTCCAAAATTTTCTTCAAAGTTTGAAGTGGGTTTTTTTTGAGACGAAGATGTTACTCTACATATATGACAGTGGAATTAAAGAGAGGATTAAAAATTGTTTAAAAATAAAATTTAAAAAAATGTGAATATGTGCTATTTCATACAAGTAGTTAATTGCAATAGGCAGAACTCTAAACACAGTAAGATGCAAGATATTAAGCAATCTATTAATTGAATTCCACTTTCAAATGAATCAAGTTTAAGCATATGGTTTATGGTCCAAGATTTCAAACTGGCCAAGATTTTTGTGCCATCTCGCTACTGCACTAGCTTTTCTCCTTCTCATTGGGCTTACTTAGCAATAGTTTGTATGTCCTCATCTAATCTGAAACAAGTAAACTACAGAGTGGGAAACATAGTCTAAAAGCCTGGCTTTTAGCCTTCACTAAATCCACTCCTATTGAGCTGAAATACTTCATGTAGGCTGTATAGCTGGGGATTAAACAAAATTATACAACCTCTGTGGATATCACTGTCAAGATCCTTGAAGAGGAGGTAGAATCAGCACTTTAAAACTTTTGTCCTTATTTGAGTCATGCATTTGTGACTTAACCCCTGCACTGCTGCTCACAATGAAATTCAAGTTGGCAGCAGTGGGGCAGATCTTTAAAGATGAGTGTGATCAACCACTGAAGATTTTACTAGGGTGTTTTACTGACTCTCCAACATTGACTACTTCAAAGTCAGGATAAGATGGTTTTTCACTTGTTGCAAAAAGAGCAACACCAAAAAAAAACCAAAACCAAAAAACCAAAAACCTCCTCCAAAAAAACCCATCAAACAACAAACCAAAACCTGACTAATGTCTTTTTTAAAAGTTATTCCCAGTAATGATGCACTTCTGCTGGACATTCTTGCCTCAGCCTGCCCAGGAGATGATCCCAGTAGTGTGACTGACAGCCAGTCCTGTCAGTCCTCTGCTGTTATGGTGGAGGCAGTACCTTGATACATCTCACAGAGAAAACGTTTTTATCTTGCACCCAATCCTGCTACCTCAGCTAAACAAGTAAGGTGGGATTACAGTTATAAATTAAAATTAATCTTATTGGAGCCAAAGATGGCAAAGTTTAAAGGAGTGGCTGACATAGCTAAGAAGAGCAGCAACTTTTTCAGTGTACAATCACTTTCTTTTCCTGTTTTGAGTTGATCTAATAAAAATATTATATCTCTGTCCAGATCATGTCCTGTCATTGAGACTACAAGCACTTTTATAACTATTTTGGAGAAAGAGTCGATAGAGTGTCTCTGAATGTATCATTGAGTATTGTAACCAGGAGCTAAATCTTCTCTTTTGGCATAAGGTTGGGAAACAGTGATTTCTTTCCCCACAGTTACTGAGAGAGACAGAAGAAGTGGGAAGAAAGCAAAAAAAATATGCTTTCCCCCTGACTGCCTCTCCATATACTGATCTGATTCTCTTCCCTATTAGTCATAGCTTCTTTCTTTTACAAAGATCTATCTTCCAGTGATTGCATGCAGTATATTTCACATCTGCTACTTCCAGAACAGTTTACAATGGCATATAACAGAGTGCATGACTAGAGAAATCTGACAGAAATGCTCCATCACTGTGGAGTCAGCCAGGACACTGAACATGGTCATTGTCAAAAATTTCAGTCGCCAGCTGTGATTGCAATAGTCCAAGAAATGTTTTGCGAACAACATTAATCCTGATAGAAATGGATGAATGACCCCTGCTTGGGTTTCCCTTTGCAGAAGCATTGAGAAATGACAATGAGTCTGCTTTCAAGAAGAAATAATGCATGATTAGTTAAGATCAGGGAAAATAAAAAAGAGGGATTTGCATGTATTTTGAAGTATCAGAATGTTGTGCTACCACAAACAGAAATGACCCTTCCAAAGAAGTTACAAAGGAATGTTAAAGCACATTGTTTATGGGAGTCTTCATCACTTCATATATTACAAAAATAAAACCCAAACCTTTTCCAAACAACTCTAGTTTTATTTGCTGTTCATTCTTATTCTGGAAACTTGTTTCTTAAATGGATTAATTTGTCATTCTTGCTTCTGCAGTGCTGAGCCAATCAGTAAGAGATGATGGGGATGGTGTGAGGGTACTACTCAGAAGTTTTCCATCACCATGATGCCATTACAAAAACAAGTAGCTCACAGAGAGTAAACAAATGACAGCAAACAAACACTCCCTTCCTTTTGTTCTTTCAGCCTTCCCCCAAAAATAAAACCCAAAACAAAAAAATAAGGGTAGAGGTTGTGTGGGTCTTAAGAGCTTACCAGCTATTTCTGCAAGTTCTGCATCCCACTTTCTGAACATGTAAGGACAGAAGCAGCTTAAGCTCAGGCACCAACATGGAAGCTCAACACTGCACTTTTCCAGTGCACCAATACCATGAACCACTGAACCTTTTATTTCTCACTTACAGTAAGGGCTACAGCATTCCTTTCTTCTATGGCTTCAGGCATCTTCAAAGAGCCACATTCACTGTCTTGCAAGGAGCACTTTGAGCCTTTTTTCCCCTTTCTTTGCAAGATGATATCACAGAAAAAGGTGTTAGGGTCTTTTTCCTAGCTCATGTTCTACCATTCCTTCTTCACTTCACACTAGACTTTAAAGTGGCTAAAGGAAGAATGTCTTTTGGGGGAATTTTAAATTTTACTAATAGTTCACATAAAAAAACCCAAACCAACCCAAAAAAAACAAAGACCCACCAAAAACCCCAAAAGTCACCCACCAACCATAAGCAATACTTAATACGTTTGTTATTAGACCAAAAATAAGTCAGACCAAATACTGATTAAATATTTATTAATACAAAAATCTTAGTATAAAAAAATAGAATTGTTTACTCTGCACACTTTGAGAAAGGACAGAGATGAAACAACACAACAGCAGTAAAGAAAGATACTTAATTCAATTTAAAGGTTCCTGGAATTATATTTTCAGAGTTGTGTTCTTTATTGTTGCCATGTGCCATGCATTTATGGTCTTCACCAAGACTGTAAGCTTCGCGAAGCAGTCACTAGATACACTTTGGAGTTCTATGCATAAACCACTAACATAATGAAAAATGTTGTTTATATTAATATTTGCTATTATTAGCACATCCAATGATGGACAAAGGTCAGATAGGTTTAGTGACAGTACATCAAGAAGTTGCACAGATAATTCACAGAAATTATATCATCCAGCCAAATACTTGTTATTTTCTATTACTTCTGATACATTGTTTATTCTACTGGGTATGACTGCAATCTGATGTACTGCAATGCAGTGCTGAAGACCAAATGAAGCTATGTTACAGTTATCTTTCAAGAGCATGAATCATGACAAAGGTAGGCTTGGTTAATAACATTAATGTCATTATTTAGAGTTGAACACTTTGCCAGATAGCAGTGAATAATGATAGGATTAGTAACTTAACAAGTAGCTCTTTAAACTACAGCAAAGCAGGTGAGAATAATCTGAAACAGAGCTAGGAGTATCAACCCTGATTAAGGTTGCTCTTCTGCTTGGAAGATGTCAGTGTCCATTAGGATTACTGTTTTCTTGTTTCTCTCTTCTATTCTGTCCTCAAATATCAACATGCATAGATATGAATGAAAGTTGTGCCTGGGTATTTGAGGTTGGGATTTACACATCCTGCTCAGAGAGCAAACTGATTACTATTCCTTCGTGCAACTGGGCTTTCTAAAAGCAAAGCTATTAACAAGCGTTCTTGTAAACTTACTCCCTGTAACTGGTACACAAATACTTTATAGCAAACATGCATCATAGAGCAGTCCTACTCTGGTCTATATATATCTGAAACTTGTTTACATCAGCGTGACTGTCTATAGAGCTGATAACCTAAAGGTAAAACTTAACAGTATCGCCTATTGCAAAGTCATTCAATACATGTTTCTCTTAAACCTACATTATCTTACTTTTACTGTCATTTTTCTCTAACTATCCAAGTCAGTCATCAGGATATTTAACCCGAGTAACTTCCATTAGAAAGGCATCTCAGATTATAGCAACTCTAATGAACAAGGTAGGCCATGGACATGTCCATTAAGCAATATCATTTAAGCTACTGACAAATACTTTGAAAATGCACTTTTCTGTTCTTTTAAATGTTTTGCTCTCTTCTTGCAACCGCACCCAGACGTTAGGAAGACCCCAAGCCTCTTGGAAAAACAGGTCTGTATGTAGTATCTCAGTCAGTAAAGCCAGCATGCTGTCATATTCAACTGTTCGTACTGCAGAAATACACATTAAAAAGGTTGTAAGTAGAATTATCATTATATTTTCCTCTAAGTCATTTATGTGCCTAAGTATTTTTAATGCATTAATATCAGCTTTAACATAAAGTGTGTAAGCTGCATAAATGGTTGTGCAAGTGCTATAGGTAGAGGATTAAATAAATATCATTATCAATGTAGAACAGTCATTAGCACCTGTTTAATGTGAAGTAGCACAAATTCAATTATTAAAATGAAAACATGGGAAGCTTGTATAGCCATACACTTGCAGTATCTTTTATTCAAGTCAGCATAGTGCGCATATGCACACCCTCCCCACCCCCCAATTGCTTTAGCTAATTACAGCTTGTTTAGTAACACTTCTACCAACAGAAAAATGGAAATTATCCCAATCACTGTGAAAACAGGACTCACCTGCTTGCTGATAGTGTTTTCCTGCCAACAGTTGGTGGAGATGGGTCACTATGGAAAAAGCTTTTTATCCACCAGCATTTATCAATTAACTCAGGTAACCCTGCCAAAGGGAAAAAAGCCCACACCATTAGACACTGGCTGAATAATGAACAGGCCAAACTAGAAAAGACTGTTAGAAAGAAGGGAGCAATACCATGAAATGCTTTGTCCTGGTCTGTAGTGTTCACAGCATCTGAACAGCAGGAGGAGCTGGAAGAAACACTGGATTCCGAGTTCTGTCTTGCTGTTCATGGAAAACAAAGACACACATAGTGAAAAAAAAAAAAAATTCTTCGAGAGAGTACACTATTTCTATGCCAAGAACTTTTAGACCCGTTGCTATCTTGGAGGAAGCAATCCAAAACATAATTTTACTTTGCTACAAAGTATAACTTCTATATGATATGCATACAGTTTTTTATATAAAAAGTTTTAGTGTAAATTGATCTCTCAGCCTACTTTTCACCTAAAAACAACTGAGATCTGTCTGCATAACTTTCACTGAAATCAGTGACAAACCTTACGATCACCTACACATTACTATCAAAACAAAGAGTCTACTCTTTAATATTCAAGTCCAAAACAAACTTACTGCTATACCTTCCACTGTGGTACAACTAAATACTATACTTGTACTACAGTATACAGAGGGTTCCTAGCACACCAAACTCTTAAACCAGTGACTATTTCCTATATTTAGACACAAAAGTGTGAGTTGATTCTGCATTCTGTCTAAGCCTGCAAAGTAAATATGAAGTACAGCTAGAAGCCAGGATTTGCTGGGCTAATGCTTTTTCTACATAATCTTTTATAATTTAAAAAAAAATAAAATTATACCCCTAATGAACAATTCTGAATAGCCAAAAAAAGGAAATGAATAAGATGCTCATTAAAACTGAAGCTCCTTAACATAATGAAAAACTTTCCAAGCAATTAAAAACTATCAGGCAAAAACCCCCTTTTGCCTTCAGCTCATCCAGAAAGCATACAAAACACTTTGTCTCGAGTGGTCACAATTCGGATATCCCCTCGGGGGACCTCAGCCCCTCTCCTCCAGGGGAGCCCCCCAGAACACTTACTTCTGTAGTACTGATTTTTGGCCAGGAGGCAGCCGGCGGAGGGTACCGAGGCCATGGCAGCGGCGCGACGGGGAAACTGCTTCTCTCTGGGAAGAACCTGCGAGGAGAAGGACACGTTTTGCCGAGGGGATCCAGGCCTGGCGGAGGCCCACGGCACCTCCCAGCCCCTGCCGTGCCCGTCCCGGCATCTCACCTGCGTCGCCCAGGGAAGGCAGAACAGGATCGCTTTCCCCTTGGCTTCCAGTGCCGCTGTCACCCCCGGCTCGCCCCTCTATGGGCCTCGGCGGCGGCGGGCCGCCCGCCCCGAGTGCAGCTCGCTGAGT
>NW_010180807.1:52275-95008 GCF_000695765.1 Mesitornis unicolor
GAGTCCCCGCCCTGTTCCCCTCGATTCCCCTTTCAGGGTGTCATGTCTGGGAACTTTTCTGGGGCACATTAAACAGGGACCAACAGCTGTGTGAGTCGTTCTTTCCCCCTGGGGGAAAGGGGCGATGAAGCAGACAGGTCTCTGTTCTAGTAGAGATTTATTTATTTTTAATAAATATGTGCGGTACTATGCACATACACTGGAGAAAGTGAAGTTAAAGGAATGTTCTCCACTCTCACTGTAGTGAGTGAAACCTGTGATCATCTAACATCTTGGCAAAGTCAGAACTAAGTCCTAGATAGACCAATGGCAAAACTGGTCCTAAAGCCTGTTTCCTCACTATTTGGAATGGTCAACAGAAAAAGTAACAAACTGTTTTGGCTATTTGAATTGTTCTTACTACACAAGGAAATGTTTTTTCATTATTTTTTATAGCAGGAGTTGTGGGTGAGAACACAGCCACATGCAGTGTGTGATACCGTGTTATTTGTGACATTATCTGACTGCTTGAGCAGCATGTCCTATCTGAAATGATAAGGACATAGTTCATGATAGCTCCTAGCATATTTGTAAGGATGTAAAGTGCACTGCAGGGGAAATGCCTGTGAAATGATACTTATACAACAGTTGCAGCAGATAAGCATAGTGTATTTTCCTGGGCCTTTTTATTGACCTGCTATCAGTCTTGACAATGTGGTGGTCTTTCCTGAGTAAAACCTTTCTAAAATCTGTGATAATGACACAGAAAATACTTTGCAACTGGGTTGGTACTTCACATTAGCACTGTTACTTTGTATGTTCATCTTGTTATGTAAAAAAGCACGGTAAGAGTAGAAATTTTTACATGTGTTTTTATACCCCATTCACAGTGTATGTCACTAGCCACTGTTGCCACTTCTTCTTTATGGATACCTCAGTGTAACTGAACTATTAGCTCATTGTATCAGGCACCTCTTTCTCTGTCGTAATAATGAATTTCCATTTTGAGGCTTGTTCTATTTGTGAATAATAAACTTCTGCACCATCCCACTTTTTTTTTTTGCCACTGTAAATTCCCTCTGGCACTCTGCTGAATTGTCAGCTCCGTTCCTGAAAGAAAGGAAGCTTCTCCTCAGAGAGACATAGCTTCTCTTGGGCTATGAGGGTGGGCATTTGTGGTGATAGCACTGCATCCTAGATGATGCTAGTAACATTATAATTTCTCTCATCACCATTATCTTTCAGCTTTAAATTCTTGTTTTAATCTACTCAGAACTTTGTCAAGGCCATTACTTTGTCAGAAAACTGTTTAGACTCTAACATGCCCATGGTCTAGGCACTGTATTTGGCAAGAAAGCAAGCATAAGTGGTTCTTTTGAGATCTGCACGAATATCCATCCATGTTGGAGCAATGCCAAATCACTTAGGAGCTGGGGAGCAATAGGTTGTGAAACTTTAAATTGCTTCGCAGCTGCACATGTATTATTTTACTTTATCATTTATTGTACATGGTCATTTACCAGTTTTGTTTTGGAGACCCATTTCATGCATTGCACGGGAATAGAAACTATTTATTTAATGAGAAGTTTTCCACCATTTCTCCCAGTCGATCTTGCATTATGTCCTACCTATTGTATTTTTGTCAAGTAATGTTCTGAATACAGAACTACAGATTTTGCCAGTGTTTTTTCTTCCATGGTTATTTTGACAGAGTGCTTCTAAAATACTAACACATTTATTTTCAAGCATTGCTACAAAACCAAGGCATGCTATTATCTTCAGGTAACACGTGGGAATTCTGAAATCCAAAGGAGCTAAGATAAAAGAATCCACAAAGCTTAGATGTCTCATATGAAAGCAGTCTAGGACTTTATTTTTTATAACTGTTTAGCACCATGCCAGACTTCATTTACCCACTTATAGCTCTCATTCACTTCAGATCCAAATTTAAGTACTCAGCACGTTGATAAATCAGACTCTCTTCAGACATTGAAAA
Organism: Mesitornis unicolor; assembly: GCF_000695765.1. Classification (NCBI taxonomy): domain Eukaryota; kingdom Metazoa; phylum Chordata; class Aves; order Mesitornithiformes; family Mesitornithidae; genus Mesitornis; species Mesitornis unicolor. The sequence goes on from NW_010180807.1 coordinate 54,251, forward strand.
AATTGGTTAGTGGCCACCTATGATAAATGTAAGTAACTCATATAACATCAATTACCAACTCAGGGGCAAGGTTATAATTTAGCTTTCAAGACAGCACTCAATTGCCTTAACCAGTGACCTGTTCTTTTCTCCCTGGAAGACTTTGCTACATTCACTACTCATGTCACAAACTTGAGTAGTCACAAACTTCTGTCACAAACATAGAAGAAGTCCTACTAAATGCACTCTACAATCTCTTTAACATCACGAGCTCAGTTCATAGCCATGCTTCATGCCAAAAGAGGCAGAGGCCCTATGAAACAAATACTACATAATCCCCAATTTTATAAAAATGCATTTACGGAAGGAACATTTTCAGCTTTTTGACTAATATTGTGACCTTAGCAACAGTGTTCTTTTAACATTTGTGTATGCGTAACTACAAAACGGACAAAACACCTAATTATATGTTGTCCCATGAATCGTGGATACTTATCGAAAGTATAACTTAAATTTAAAAATTACATCAATACGATCCATTACATGAAGAAATCTCCTACTTAATCTTGCCAGGATCACCTAGTATAACCCTTTTTTAGACATTACAAGTAAAACATCACAGTCACAACAAAAACAAAAGAACAGTTTATATTGAAGCTGACCTGTTAATTATTCACTAGACAATTTTTATCTAATAAACTTATCTACTCTTTCAGTTCTTGGAATATCTGTGAGCATGATGCCAATCTTTCAGAGTACTTGTTTTAAGTGTTTTCTTCTGTGCACTTTTGTGACTTTTTTTTTTTACTTTTCCTTGTTACTTGACCTTGTGGAAGAGTAGTGTGACATTGGAAATTATCCAGTATTGCTTCGTGGCTGCGTCCTTTGAATGACTGTATGCGTACTCTGACAATGTTTAGAGAGATGTGAACAATTTCAGTGAAAACATCTTTCCACATTCATATACAGAAAAGTGCATTTTTGGCATGAGGATAGAGTATTGCCTCCTCCTAAGCTTCTGGAAGAACAGATTTTGTACATTACCATTGCCCAGTCTTTTTGCCCATCCGCAATTAACATGTCAATCAAATTTTGTACAGAAAGTATAAATCACTCTTATTTGAAGGGAACTGTGTCTTAATTTGACATTATGACTCTCCATGAGAAGACTGTACTTCCCTGGGTAGTATTTTGTAATGGATGTATTAACATTTTCAGAGAAATTTCAGAAATGTTTTCTTCATGCATCTTTTAGTAACTCTAATTATTCACTCTCTCAACAAATTGTTTTGCATAGTTGTTCTGTCAGACTTTGAAAGGAATCTCTAAAAAGAGGCTTGTGTTAAAGAAACTAAGTAGTTCCACTATGTAAATTAGCAAATCTTCATTTTGCAAAAATTAGTTATCAAAACCTGTTTGAGTTGTTAGCTACTTCCAAGAACCAGTGCCATCACTTACCTTTTTCATTTGTTTTACTCTACAAATATTCCTCCAAGCCAGAGAGCTCAGCAGGAAAAGGCTCATCTATCAAAATCAAGAGGATTTGAGGAACTGATGAAGAATTAAATGGCAGTGTGCAAGGTAGCAGGGGAATGGAAATTTATATTGTTCATAGCCTGTGAAGGAGGCACAGGGCCATAGAGCTGCTGGAGAAAGTCTGAGCACAGAAAGGACAGAAAAAGCTCTTCCCTTCACCATGGTAGCATGTGGCACCACTGCAAATCATCAGCTTTTTAGTAATGACCACTCCCTGTAGTGAAGTGATTGCTTACTGACAGTTCCGGCATTTTAAAAATTATTATTATTTTTAGTCCTTACTACAAATGTGAAGGGAATACTCTGGAAAAAAATAATGAAGAGAAAAAGATTTATTTATTTTTTTAAAATTCCTGACCATTTCAGATATTGGACGAGATGCTGAAAGCAAAAGGTAACTATGGAAATCTAAACTCCATGCAGCACACCTCTGAATGTTGCACATTGCCCAAAATGTCAGCAGAACTAGGGAAAACAAGTATTTTGACCTATAAACTGCACTCCCAAAATACTGGAAGAGACTATTCACATTGCTAAATTGTTAGTACAACTTTGAGGACTTACAGTTAAGTACACTGAGTTTTCAAAGCTAACAGTTACAAGTTTCTCTTCATTCATTCCATGTTCTTTGTAGCACTACACTCATAAGAAAACAAAGATATTTTTATGTGTGTCATTTTAGCTATATTTTAGCATCTAATTGAAACATGGTTTTCTTTGGATCCAGATATAACAAGTTGCACAAGCTTGACAAATTGCTTTCAGCAAGCTACATCTTTTACATTTTTCTATGGAGGCATATGAGTAATAGGACTCTGTTACTTTTGTCTCTCAAGTAGTCCAAAGAAGCAGCCTTAAGGCTTCAGCATGACCAAATATAGCCGTTATAAATTGTATTCTTACAATATAGAATATGTTGAATTGTATGTAATGCAATTGAGTAAAGCAAAATTGAATTATAAGCATGTTTAAATACTTCTTTAATATGTCCCTGCAGATTGATGGAGCTATAGAGACAAGAAGAGTTCGCTTGTTATTCTATTTCACATCCAGTATAGAGATGCAGGGCCAAACCCGTGTGTATTTTAGTATCGTTGTGTATTTTGCTTCAAATGAACAATTCATTGTGTAGCATCCACTTTTTCCAATTCCTGTAAACAGTACTGTGCATTTTGATGTACACACACAAACTCTGCTCTGATTCACTTCTGTACCTTCTCTCCCTCTGTCCTTGCAAGTCACATGCACTCAGCCTCACCAGATTGAACACAATCTGACACATCTGGAACTTTGCAAAGGCATCTTAGAAGGTCCTTATGGCCTGGTATGCCCCACAGTGTATAGACACCATTCCTCAGCACTGAGATAAGACACCCTTAGCATCCTCATTTCTTGACTAGTTGCTCTGTCACCACGCCAGATGCTCAGAGCAGAGCAGCATGAGGTGCAAAAGGAATCGAGGAGCTTGTGAGCAAGAAGAACATATTCACAATTTTGCAGCTGGAAAATCTCCCATTAACCTAGCAACAGAGCTGGCCCAGACCAGCATCCACCACATCACAGAGCAGAATTTTTTCGAATTTAAGAAGCCAAAGATAGTATACTCGTACAGTTGGGTTAGAAACAACTGTCAGGACAGGCTATGTCGTATAGGTGTGCAGAAGCCCTACATGGTGAGGTGGTTACGCCATACAGTCAGGTCATCTGTGGTCTCTTTGACAGGGGTGTCATTCTAATCTGCCCTGCCTTGCCACTATACATTAAACACACACAGCACATCCTTGTATGACTCAACCTGCTGTGTTGCAATAAACATGTCCAGCATATCATTACTTGTCTCAGATTCCTGCTCTGTTTTCTACAGCAACACCTGAAGCAACATGGAAGTCTTAATCCACTCACAAACCAAACCAACCTGCAGAGGGGCACAGTGGAGGAACGCTGTCAGTGCAAGACTTCTCATGCAACAATGTCAGGCCAGATCCTCAGTTTCTTCTGCTTGTTATGTCCTTCTTCTCCCACATTTTAACCAGCTGTCTTCAGAAGTGCTAACATCATTAGGACTGACCAGGTACTCTGCCATTTTTCTAGACTCTCATACACTTAGATTTTGCATATACTAGTAGTTTAAATATGGTTGGGACCATTCTTTGGCCCTGAAGACAACTGGTACAGCATGGCCTATATCTACACAATTTTATGCTGCAAAATAATATGGTTACATCCAAAATGGCCTGTGAAGAATTGTGTCTTGCTTGTGTTAAATCTCAAGCTGCCTGGGAATTTTTTAAGATGGAGCCAGGGAAAACCCTAAGCCATTCCAGGACCTTTCTATCATTTTAATAGTATGGACAGTCATGTTCTGTTCCCTGACATGGTTTCCTGTCATTAATTTAAGGGTTAGCTAATTTAATGTGATGTCACTGGTTCCTGGTGTAAGAGGTCCAGAGCCCAATAAGCTTGCAAACAAGTGAGTGTTTGGCATCCATTTGCAAACTTACCATGTTTAACATTAGGGTGCAGGTAGCTAATTAGGGTCCAGTTATTGCATTTCTTTAGATCCTAATGAATCTAATGTGGTTGCAGTTTCCATGTCCACAGATGCTGCTGATGAGAAGTCTTTTTCTCAGGTTGCTGCAAAGCTGCTTCTACACCCCCAGTGCCAAGTCTTCTAGCACAGCAATAGCTGGTGCACAGTTCCATTCAGACAAGTAGGGAGGGCTTTCTGCTTGAAATATGCAGTACGTCGGCAATGAAAAAGTAGAGGAAGGTACTGCCAATCCCTGCTTCTGTGACAAATTAGGAGCAAAAAGGAGAGAAAAGAGCCAGACAAGCAACTTCTCTGGGAGACCATTAGTCCCAGTCTTAGTCTTACTTGACACAATTTCTGAGCTTCTAGGCATGACATACGGACAATGCACTTCAAGTTACCTGCCTGAAAGAGTAAAGCCCAAAATGCCCATTTATACGTTGAGAGGTGCCTAGCATCCCAGCAGAATTTAATACAACCACAAACCCATCTCACTGGCAGTGAAGGCACAGTTGACAGTGTTTGCTGGAGCTGAGGAAAGAGGATGAGAGGCTTCTTTAGGACCCCTTGTCTACACCAGCCCAGCCCTAAACCACTACAACATCCTTGTTTATGTCTGGAAACACTTTTTGACCTGATTTGTGTGTTATTTGCTATTACATGTTGTGTTTGGCTGTGTACTGTGCATCTTATCTGGATGCATTTGTTTTCCTATCTTGTTTTGCTTTTCTAAATTAGTTTTTGGTCTTTGACCTGTTTTTCCTTTTTCCTGTTTGAATAAACATGTTTGAACTGTTAAAAGTATGTTGATATCTCTTGTTTTTCAAAGTAATTCTAGGGCTCCTAAGGCTTTGTATCCTTGCGTGACCACCTGCAGCAGGGCAGCTCAGCCATCTCCCATGGAGTTTAGGGTTCAAAACTAGAAGACAGCATATAGAGCAGAGAAAGGAAACTTCAAAAGGATGAGAAAGGCTTTCAGAAAAGGAGAAAGCAATGTAGTCCCAGATAGACACTGTGCTTCTGAACTAGAAACTTTGCTTTAACATTTAGAGGTATCATGTTTAGGTCTGCCAGACCCCAAGATCTGAAGGTAACAGCCTTTGGTCAGACTAGAGGGACAATGACCCTCTTTCTGTTCAAGGCAGGAAGAAGTTATGATTGCTCCCTGAGGAAATGTATCAGTGGGAAAAGAAGGAATTTACCCACCAATCTTGGTTTACCTAGTTCTTTCATAGGGGCATAGATGGTCATGAGGGAAGATTCCTAATTTTAGGTCTTAGCTTTCTTGCTGGCAAATCCAGAATAACCACAGAAGACAGGGCCTCATCTTTCCAATTGTGCTTCTTGGTCCCAGGGTGTGCATGAGGCAGACAGGTTGAGATTAGTAATCATATTACCAAATTCTGCAATGAAACCCACAAACACCCCACCAAAGTCTAACGTGGATGCAATTGGTTGGTCTGTGTCAGTATCTACCGTTTGCATGCCGTGAGCCTTGGGAACCTGAGGTCATATTCACTGCTGCTAAAGCAGTATAGATACAGGTTTAAAAGAGTGTAAATACAGATTTACAATCCTAGAAAGAAGAAAAACAAAATGAAAGGATGGCAAGTGGTGCTTTAATCTAAGTTTCTTCATCTGTAGGATATGCCTTACCAAGACACTAACAAAAACATGTGAACCATTCTCATCGTAGAGCTCTGTTCTGTAATACGTCTTAAAGAAATTATAATTAACACTAAATAAGACAAATTCAGCTGCAGTCATCTGCCTCTTATGGAAGGTTCAACACTGACAAGTGCTTGTCTACTTACGGTGACACTGAATCATATCAAATGTTATGTAAAATCATAGAAATGGATGTTTTGACTGATGTTCTGCTGGTGAAGGGGACCTCCTTCAGGTAACTGAGAGGCTGGATGCACTCTGCTGATGCTACAAGTATCTCTCCTCAGAGTGACTATACTCTGTGTTCCCAGAATACTCGATTCTGCATACAGCTGCTTGACACAAAACACATGGCTCCTCGACCTTCACTCGATTCTTGTACTTTAAAATATTCCTAGCCTTGCATAAGTTTAATCCATTTCTCTCTGACAAGTGAGAACTGAGGTCTGTATGCAGCCTTGCAGTTTCAGAAACGTAAGTATACTCCTAGTGTAATTTTGTTGATCAGGTTCATAGTAGGTTTTCTTAGCAAATGCCAATATGGAAAACCCAAACATAGACAAGGGTCTAAAGGATAAAGTCAACAGAGTAGTGCAAGTTTAACACAGGTATATTAAGCTTCCCTATGGAAGTAATTTTGACAAGTGAGTATAGAAAAGTTAGTATTTGTTTTGAGGAGTTCTCCTGATTTAGCTTTCTGTCATGGTAGTCATTTTTTGTTTTGCTTTACTTTCTTGTTCTCCCTACTTGAAGGGGTAAATTAATCCATGATTTCTTATTTTCTTTGTCACTGTGCTGGGCTCATGCTCTGATTTTTTACATGTACGTTTCATTCTTTCAGTCAGTTTAAATAAAATGCTGACTGTCTATTTAATAACATAATAAAGCTATCGTGGTTGATAATGGAATGACAATTTTTACCTGCAGATTGTGAGCACAAGAGGACCAGTTGCTGTTGTTAAAAGTTATCCTTTACAATGATGATAATGGTTATGATCAAATGATTACTTGTTGACATATAAAATGAGTCACTGTCATCAATTCGTTCCATGTGAAAAAGATGTTCATGTGGCACCATAGATAAAATTCATCCATTCAACTGATATTAACTAGATCCATTTTGACAGAATGATCAAATGCCTGAAGACTAAATAAATAAGAAGATGCTATCCTTTCACATCCAACCCTAATCGCACTTGGAAAACAAAAAAAAATAAACAACAAACAAACCAACACATGAGACAGGAAATTTGCACTCCTGGCACCCATGTTACACTGACTCTCTGAAAAGGAGGCCATCTGACACCTTTATGTGGAAATAGAAATACACTTTTTAAACACTTGCCTTTCTTTGGTACCCACAATTATCTGCAAGTCTCATTAAATGATTAGTGATCTCATTATCAGCCACAACTGAGCCATACAAAGAGTCTTGACCTACCCTGTGCTTGCAGAAGTGAACCTCTGTTCAGGACAGCAGAAACTTGTGATCAAATCCAACATTATCTGTCTCCATCTCTGACAAATTTTGTAAATTCTCAGTAAATAAAAAGTGTCAAACTGTAACAAAATGATTGAGGCTTCATCTTTGTGTCATTATTGTTTATGTTTTGCTTCTGTTTTTGCAATGCTCCAATTGCTTGTATGACCAAAGAAAAGTGGGAGCAAAAGAAGCTTGGAGAAGTGCTCAATCGGTTTCACATATCTTTGTCAGCACACATGCAGAGAATAGAGTATTCAAACTCACTAAGAGAATCTAGAAATATCTAGAACTGGGTTATGCAACCTGGAAAATGTCAATTCTGCTTGGTTCATCTAATTTCTCTTCAGCTGGACTCTCCAGCAGCTTAGCTCCCCCAGATTAGCCAAGAGAGAAGACGCTTATAATTGGTAACAAGCATTCATATCCACTCCTTCACCTTGAAGAAAATGAACTGTTGTCAGCAATTTAAGGTGGTTGTCAATTCCCTGGGTAGAATAAAATACTGCAGCCACTGGTCATAGACTGTCCTCACTTGTTATTGCAGCAGCTGCTGCTAACCTGAGAGGGTGAACTGCTGCCACATGATATTTGACCAACCCACCGTAAGCCCTTTCAGGACTGCCAGAAAGGTACTGGCCTGCAGTTCAAGAAATAATTGTTAAAAAGAATAGCTTGTCATGATGCCTCCAGTTTTCTTATAAAACACCTTTGGGAAAAGGTAGTTCTGCATGTCTGAAAGAGCTTTGGTATTGGATCTGGGACACACAAGCACAGAGGTTAAGTTAGGCAAGATGCCAAAACAAAGTGGTTTCGCTCAGCATTGGCTTCAGCTCTCACACATCTCCCCTGTATCTCACCAGCTTGGTACTGCTGTCCTTTAGAAGGACCAGTGCCTGGACCGAAATCAAGAGGAGTATTTCTAAATACTTCTGAGGATCTGGGTACAAGTACTTTTTGGTTTATCAACAGACCGTTATCTCTGTAGTCTCATCTGGGAGACTGAAGAACACCAAACACCTGATGTTAAACCGTTTTTATAAATTTTGTTGGAGAGATTGATTCTCAAAAATCCATTTATTTTTATTTTAACTCTTAAAACCTGTAACTTTGTAAGAAATGGCTGTTTTCTAATTAGTTTATTAAAGTAAGTATTCACAAATAAGAGTGGTTCAAATTAAATTGCTTAAATCATTAAGCATGTTCTTTTACACACAACCTGTAATATGCAGAATTTCAGGCAAACACGTGAGATGGTTGTGCATCAATCACAGCAGCACACAGAACAGGGTAAGATAGAGATAAATTAAAAGTCAACGAGTAAGAGCAAATCCTGTGCTCAGACACTCAACTTTATGCATGTAACTACTGTGATTTTGTCTGTATGTCACAGATACAGTTTTAGATTTATTTGTCTGAAAGTGTAGTATTTATAATAGAGATATAAAATATCAGCTGAACCAAACAGCATTTCTGAATATGAGAGCAGTGAATTATATCCTTTCTATTACATTATGATTTCTTTAATTTTCCAGAATTAAAAAATACAAACAAAAAAAACAAAAAACCCCACAGAATTTAGATCAAAAAAAGCAGAACTTTGCAATTTTCTTACAAGTATGACTGCAAAATATTGTTCTAATAGTAATTCATATCAAAGAGTTATTTTATGACTTTGAAACTGATAAGAACTTTGATAGTTCTGCAATGGATAGTCTTTGGTAATTTTTATAGCAATGTTTCCATTCCCTTGATTAATATATTTAGGGTTTCTCTATTGAGTTGTTAAAACTCAAGCACTCTTGCTTAGTCTATGTCAAGCATTTCATCTGTATCATAGTTAAGTAAGCTCAGAAATTATGAGCTAATGGTGTAATTGGGTCCTTCCACCCCTCAATGGAGGCACAAGGATGCCTGCAAGCACTTGAGCTCTAAAACAGGAGATTGAACTATTGCAGGTGTCTGCCTGAGGAGCAGGGCTCAGAGGGACCACCTGGGTGGTCCTGGCAGCATCTCAGAAGCACAAGAGGATCTGCAAAGCAGCTGTGCTCTTACCGGGTGAAATCTTCTCCCTGTGGTTTCCCTGATGTTTAGTACTGTTCCAGGTACTAAATGAAATCTGGCTCACCCTGTTCGCTGCACTGGCAGCAGGCTCCACTTGGCCAGGCATCTCTTGGCTGCCATATGGCTCCAGATTCCATCTTCTAAAAATCTGCAGCATCTTGCCAAAGGATCATTAGAGTCATTTTTGTCATTTTGGACTTCTAGGAGGAAAAAGACACAATCTTAACAGCTACGTAAAAAATCTCAGATTCTTTTACAGAAGTGAAGATGTAAAGGCAAGTATTCAGGCCTTGAGAAATCTGTAAAAAAGCTTGGAAATGCATCATTAGCACTGGCCTTTTATATATACACATATTTGAGACACATGGAAATCTTGCATGTAGGTATTTGCCTGTTCAGCTCTTTCTTCATGAATCTACAGTGCCACAAGGCAGGCAGGCAGAATCAAGCCATGTCTACATTTTTCCCATGACCACAATAAGGAGACTGCAGGCTTCAGTGCCTTGTTCGTGTCTGTAGTTCCCTTAGTTTGCCAGTGGTATGTTCCTGTTTTATCAAAGATGAAGTTCTCAAGGCTGTGACTACAATCATGCAGCTCTTAGATCTCCTTTGAAAGACCTCTCTTACTCCTGCACAGACTACAGAGCCTATAGGACCACTGTTGCCATCTTACAGCATCTACACTGTTCTCAATGCATTACAGCAAGCAACAGCTGGTGAGGTTGACGAAGGACAGAGGCAGCAAAAAGCTCCAGGTATCTCCAGTTTTAAGAAGAGTAAAGCTTATCACCCTGGATGGTTCCTGGAGGTCATTTGGCTACTGGATCTCCTACACTGCACTCTTCAAAAGTTATGCCAGCACCAGCTGAATCTCTGCTGTTTTCTGATGCACTAAAAGCATGGCAGATGCCACTATCAAACTCAGTTTAGCCAAGTCTTAATAGTTCTGGGTATGCATCATGAGCCCCTCCTAGTGATTTACATTCATGTGTTGGTAATTTCTGGATACAAAAGATTACTTTCATGGATCTATCTCAGAAACTGCTCAGTGCTGGAGATGTGTCACGCCTCCTTCTGTTTCCCTTTTCCCAGTCTAGACATTTATGGGCATTTGTCTTTGGAAGTTGTTTCTGCCAGACTCCTGTAGATCTGTGGCACAGAAATCTGGTGTTAGCAAATCTGATGGATGCTGTGAAAGTCTGCAGGCCACCACCATCTGCTCCTTTCCTGTCTGGTGAAAGTCTACACTGTCCTGAACATCTTTGCTGTATTAGCGAATAGTGCACTCAGCTGCGCTAGGTAGGATGTCACGATGATGTTTTTCCCTAGCCAGTGTTCCCTGGGTCAGTCCTTAATACAATCACATGGGCTGCCAATCCATCATATTCCAGTCACTGAGATCCCACAAGCAATTTGTGCACAGAAGAGTGAGCCGTCTACTACAGGTTTCAGAATTACTGCACTTTCTTCTCAAAAAGAGAGAACACACTTATCCCAGTGAAATTGATATCTGTGATGTATAGGTGCTCACCTACATGGTGAAGATAGTCTTATCCTCTTCTGCCACTCTGTCCTCATGACTTCAGTGTCCATGAGGAGTTCAGCTGTATAATTAAATCTGAGTGGCAATTGAGGTTCTAGGGAGCCTGATATGCCCCTTCTCTGAAATGTCCTTTCTATGAATATGCTGTCGCATCCACTGTGATTTAAAAAGTATTTCAGAGTCTGTGCAGTTAGGAAGTTAGCCCAAGTGGCTTCAGAAGTAAAAATATTTTACTTGTTCTTTTGCAAATCCTCAGCGTGTGCACAGGTTCATCCTACTTCATTGTGCAGCCTTCTCCGGGAGCAGTTTTTAGCTCATCAATAACTCAGCTGGCCCTTCTTGTCAGCAGTCTTCAAAAATGTCTCTAATTCAGGAGCCCTAGGAACTTTAAGTTGGGAAGGTCCAACTGGTGGAAAAATCTGGTATTTAGATTTTATGTGAAAGTGCCTCCAGAGTTTTCTCCTCCAGTGCCTGCTTTCAGTCCACCCTCAAGAGCACTTCACAGACTGTGCGACATGGAAAATTAGGCTTTGTCCTCTAGAGTGCTGCAAGGAATAGGGTTGTGTAAAAAATAAGCAGATGTCTGCCCAGTGGTGTAGGCCTCCTCCTGTTGTGAAGCTCAGTGCTGGTAATGCTGTAATTCAGACAGAATGAGCTAGAAGTCCTTCCAACCAACGGTCGAGAAGCTGTTGCTGTTCAAAGGCTCATCTTATTGTGCTGGAGCATAGCCCACAGGGCTGTACCAACTTACATAGAAACTGCCTGATGTGCAGGGAGGTCCCTTTGTCATTTCTAATGCTCAGTTCAGCACTTAACGTGTCCACTTTGGGCATGTATTCACTTTGCACCTAGCACATTTTGCAAGACAAACTAAAAAATAAAGCTGTCAGTGCAACAAATTGCTTTCTTCAGGTTTCATTTTCAGATATTTCTCCGGCTTCCACCTGCTGATCTGCGCTACCTCCAGTTACCTTGATCCTCCATCTGGTGGCCAGATATTCTGCTCAAACATTCTTCGCACTCTCCAATGAATGCTTGGAGAAGAACTGTATTTCCACATAGATTTTCATCTGAATTTTCCAATAATATTTTTTCTGATTTTTTGCATAGGCACTAAGCCATAGCTCTGGGGAATCTTTCGGGTTTGTTAGTAAAGCTTTCAAATTTGAAGATCTCCAAAAGTTTTCATAAGATTCTAATACGAATTCAACAACAAAAATCAAGGTGGAAACCTTAGTATAAAAACAAGCATTACATACTCCATTATTTTTCTTTTTCTTGCTTTCAGGTCTTCATATATTAAAAAAAAAATGGTGCACTTCATTTAGCACAATCTATTTAATTCCTTGACCAAATCTTTAGCTGTAACAGGTGGCAATAACATTTTTTCAAGTTTTTTAATACAGTTTGATGGGTAAAACTATGAAAGCAGTTCATTATTTTATATTTATGAACCAAGCTGAGATTCTGTAATATCCTGTCCTGATGTGATCTATTGTTGTATTCTTATTTCCTGCCCCTGTTGTCTGACTGCTGTTGGAAATTTTACCCATAGGTGCTGATGCGTTGCCTTTGAATACAATCATGTATTGTTGCCTGTTCTTTCAGTGTGATTTATTTTGGGTGATAAATGGACATCTTGAGGCAGTCATCAGACTTTAATTTGACTGAACAGATCGTATCTGAACATCACAATTTTCCTAAAGCACTGTTGAAGAGCAGACAGTAATTTCACATTTAGCCCTACATTGTTGGCTGTTTATTGGTTCTCTGCAATACGCACTACAATGCTTTTTCTAGTACTTACGGCACTACTCACATATATTACTCTGAATGCTTCATACGCTACCAGCAACGGGAAAAAAAGTTTACCCACAGAGCATGTGATACTGTCGAAAACATAAAAATGCAACATAGAAATGCAACACTGCTACTTGTACACATCAGACAACACACTAAGTTGCTTTACAGGGTATGAAAACTAAAATGTCCTTTATGGGTGCTTTTTTTACTTTTTTTTTTCTCAGAGCCTCTGGAGAGCCTCAAATTTGAGAAGCTTTATAGTTTCCCATGCGAGGCTTTTTAACATAGCCACAATAGGTCTTGTTCTGCAGTTACACTGCTGTAAGAGTATTGTAGTCAAAAGATTCCCTTCTGATTGATAAGACTGGAAAGGTTCTATCTCTTTCCTCTCCTCATTGCTGTCTTTGCTTTCCCTCGCCTTTCTTTCAGCTCATCCAGCCCGTATCGACTTAGCTGGAGCCCTTCCTCTTGTGTTTCATAGATTCATTTTGTTTAAGGACTAGTAAATAAACTCATCCAAGCTTCTTCACAACAGAGGCCACAGGATACTGGCCTCTGCTAAACCAAATAACTTGCATCTGGCTGAAAAATATATTTCAGGAAGCACTTGGTCTTGCTTTGAAGGTAGTGAAAGAGGGCAACTCTGCCACTTCCCATGCCATCCTGCCTGCATTTTCCTGTACTTTCCGTTTTCCATCTTATAGACAATGTCATCTAAAGTAATAACTTCTCTTACTTTTGAGTATTGTTAATTGCTAAGCACATATAGATTTCTAACAAAGGTAATAGACAAGAAAGGAGCTGGATCCCAAAATGTTTTCTTATTGTAACAAACCCATCAACTACAGCAGCAACTGATTTTAACAAAATTTACTTACTTTAAGAAAACAAAGTTTTCTGGCTGAGTTCTGATACAACAGAATAAGTGTGACCAGCTTTCATGAAAAACTTTCAAAGGGTCAGAATCTCTTTGTTGTTTTCAAAGAAACACCACCAGAGCGCTTTTCCCTTTGCTCTAAGTAAGCCCAGTACTGCCACAGGCTTTACATTCTGGGGAAAATGAGGCTGCACCATCCACTCCTCTGCTGGAACCTGTAGGACTCCAAGGGGACAGGCAGGAGCCCAGGTTGTACATTTTTTTCTCTAACTCTAGTACTCAGCACAGCAAGGCATCTTTTGTGCCATTTTATTCATCTCAGGAAGGGCATGTGTGAACAGAGATAACGTGTCTATGTGGCAGTGCCTCTGTACTGCCAAAACTCTGAGTTAGTCTCTATATGGGAAGCTTAAAACTGGTGTCATCCTTATGAAGGTTTTGAGCCCTAAAAACTACATCCTTTAAAATTAGATCCTTTGTACCTACCTGGTACAAATTCTAGTGCTGTGAGTTAAAAAGCAAGACTTTGTTGTTGTCCTTGAAAGTCAAAATCCCTTGCTAGGTTGACTCTATAGTCACTGATGCTTCACTTAGTATTTTATTCAACTGCTTAAGCACCATTTTTCTGTTAAATATATTTCCTTTTGTTACAGAGGTGGGGGGAGATTCAAGCATTTTCTAGCACTTTCAAGGGAAAATATTTTCTTACAGCAAGTATTTTTTGAGATATTCTGTGTGCACCTCATTCAGAAAAAAGCCCTGGAATACAGTGTTACCTGTCAAAATTAATGAACTTCTAGATCTGCTAAGTTAATTTAAAACTACGTACAGAATGAAAAAAAACAATTGTATGACCTGTTGTCACAAGCGGATAGATCTCAGAGAAAAACATTTGTGGCCATGCCCTGCTTTGAAACAATCATGGGGTGCTGTTGGGAAGTAATTTTCACTACTCATGCTTACCAGTCCGGAAAGCCAGGTAAAAAGCACAGTGATGAGAGCAACTAGGTACGGTATTTGTGTGGAGTCTCTTTAGGGAAGTAACTCTCAAAGATATATGTGGAACAAAATGCCTGTTGAAAGTATGTTAAAGCATTTTATGAAGTATTGTAATGGCATGCATCTTTTGTGTAGTTTGTCCTGTAGTTCGTATTTGCTCAGATTCTCACTGCAATCCCTTCTGCAGTTGTCTTGTCTTATCTTATATGGGGTGGCTGAAAAGCACATGGTGTAATTATGAGAAAATCTGGAAGGTGGGCTGACTATCTACCTAACTGGATGTGTCAAAAAGTAACATATGTTATCAATGTTAAAATGCTAACATATGTTATCTCATTCATATAAAACTGCCTCATATATTGTAGGACAAATGATACATTTTAAATTTCTTATAGTGGAAAGTACTTATATTTTATTTGGAGCAAAACCTCAAATGCTGGTTCTGTTGTATCAAGGACTGCTGCTGTCAGTCACTGGCATTAATTCAGTCAGAGAGAGACTGAACTGGTGAGAAAGCTCCAGAGTATCACTTCGTCTTCCAAAAACGTGTTCAAAACAACATCACGTACTTTTCAGCTGTAACCTCCTCTGTGTCTCTTCCCAGCATCAAGTGAGGGAGATATAGAGGACTGCTGGAAGAACCAGAACAAACATGCACTAGAACACCTGATAGCAGAGCATGCCAAGTTACATACTGCACTGGTAAAAGTCCACGAACATTCTGAGAAATAAGAAACAACACTAACTTTACCCTGAAAATCTCTGTTCTTTGGAGGTAGACAAAGTTTTAGTATCTGCCCAGCCTTCTGTGAATAATTTATACTTAGTACTTGCTGAGGAAAACTTGGCTTCAATTAGACACGTCCTCCAGTGAGTAACATACTAATAATGAGTATCTTCCATAAGCTATTGTAAACTCTTGTATAATTCACTTGCAGTGAATACCCCCACCCCATAGGCTGACCACAAGCCAGGCAGCTGGACTCAGACCTACCTCAAGCCCGGCTTTGCAAGGTGGCAGGAGGAAAGCTAAGTCTTCCCATGCTGTAAGACACACTCAGGACTAAAGACCTATCTCGGCAGGAGTGCCAGCCTGGAGTACAAGGCCAACTCAGTACCTGATTGAATAACTCATCCATGCTGGCAAAACTGTTCAGTTCAAACTGGCCTTTCAGTTCCTGAAGAGGTCCTACAGGAAAGCTGGGGAAGGGCTTTTTACAAGGTCAGGTAGTGATAGAACAAGGAGGAATGGTTTCAAACTGGAATAGGGTAGATTTAGACTGGATATTAGGAAGAAATTCTTTACTGTGAGGGTGATGAGACACTGGAACAGGTTGCCCAGGGAAGTTGTGGATGCCTCCTCCCTGGAGGTGTTCAAGGCCAGGTTGGACAGGGCTTTGGGCAGTCTGGTCTAGTGGAAGGTGTCCCTGCCCATGGCAGAGGGACTGGACTGGATGATCTTTAAGGTCCCTTCCAACCCAAACCATTCTATGATACACAAGGTGGTGCTTATGCTGTCAGGCTAGGGGACAGTGTTCAACTCCTGTGCTGGTGGTGTTCAAGTGGAGTGGGAGAGCTCATCTGGTCCCTTTGCTAATACTGACACTTCCTTCACTTCTGACCAGTTCTGCCCACCACTCTGCTTTCTCTACATTCCCATGAATTAAACCCTGTGGGTATTGTTCAACTGTGGTAATTTAAGCTGAGCAGTGCAGTGAAGTCAAGCCCTAAAAGAAGTTTATCCTATTTCTACTGAACCACATTTAGGAGGAACTCAGCAACAGGAATAAACCAGTTCATCCTACTTCATATTTCCAGCCAAGGTATTCAGCTGCCTTGATAAGAAATAGCTCAAAAGTAAATTTCCTTCATTGAAATGTAATGCTTGAGTTGTCTTCAAAAGATCTGTGTCAGCAGCTCTTTGTTTCAAACCATCATATTAAAAAACATTATGAATGCTATTTTATGCCTGTATGTTCAGGCCAAACATTTTATGGTGTTTAAAAATTAATATGAATTGAAAAGCCTTTGGTAGTGCAAACCTCAGCATTCTGGATTTCCTTTTTTGCTCCTTTATGTGTGCTGCCAAAATATTTGTTAACCAGCTGCAACCTTTACCCTAGTTTCACAGGGTACTAAAATAGTCTGTTGTGCTGTAGACATGTTTCTCTGCTTTTAATTTGCTGTTCACGTATACTATAGCATGTAGTAACCAACAGCCTTTTGTAGGGCAAAGGTAACCCATGGAAAACAGCAAAAACAACATGAGGAAAATGTTGAAAGTTTAATCCTACGTACAAGCAACATTGTCTGACATTTAGGCAAACCTGACTTTCGATTTCTGAACTGAACACTCATGATCATGAGTCACATTTAAAGCATTTTCTATGCAATCTCTTTTTTATTCCTTATAAACTCTCTGTATTCTGATTTGATGTGTAAGCAAGGAATTTTAATGTGCATTAAGCTAAAATGCTTCAGGATCTCAACACAGGTATGTCAAAATGAATTATTCTGATTTTACCTTATTTAATGCAGCTTGGAACAGTTTAAATCCTCCTGAAATAGAGAAAACAAGATAGAATAGTTCTTTTAGTATGTATTAATAATAATAAACAGGCCAAATGCTAATTCAACTAAAATATGATCAGGCAAACTGAAAAAAAGACTTCAGGACATAGCCCTATAACTGTAATTTGCAAGATGCAGCACCTTTTGTCTAAGGGTTTTATAAATATTAAAACACAGAATGTAATAAGTCACTGTAGACTTGACTAAAAGGAGTATTTACCCTCAAACAGACAGTCAAGGTCACAGTCACAATTTCTGAATTCAGGACTATTCTCTGACTCAACTGCCATGTCCCAAAAGACCTGTGAAAAAAGGAGGTATTGCAGACTGGACAAGGTTGCCCAAAGGTAACAATAATAGGCTGCATCAGACCACAGGACAAATGATCTGCACCATCCTGATTAGCCTGCAGGTTGAGAAGGCATTGAGCATCTATGTATTGCAAATTCCTAATTATGCTGTACCTCATGCACAAGGCTCTTTGTCTTGGTGGCTGAAAGCCATATTTTAGGCTTTTTTCTCTATTTTAAGCTGTTTAAACTATTTTTCATAGAAAAATAAGATTGGCTATGTCTCAAAAACATATTGTTTAAAGGATATGTATATTCTGGGATTCCTAGCAACATGAAGAATCCCAAACCTCTGTGGATTTTAATGGCTTAACCAAGGCTGTTGGTATTGGATTTAAACCTGAGAAAGAACATATCTCAGCTGCTAGAAGAACAGGGAGAGTTCTGTCCTTAACTTATTTTCTATTGTACAGAAACTCTTTCATTTCCATTATCCGTATGTACATGTGTAAGCTTTTTAAAAATACAATATTGTAGAAAAAAAAAATTTCTTAATGTACTTTTCTGTATTTATGTATTCTTATCCATACATTCCACCTTAAAACTAAATGCTGAAAAGTCATAGATACATATATGTAAATTAATTATTCATAAATGAAAGTGACATTTAAAAAATTCACTGTAACACTGAAATCAGCAAGTTGCTAGAGGAAAGCATCATACTCTGCAGAAAGTGAAAAAAACCCATGCTTCTTCCCCAGCTGTATGCCCAGATATCAAAGAGAAGAAAGATGGATTTCAGGCAAGCTTTCATCAGGAATTTTTTTCCTAGTTACAGACATACCAGTCTTCTACATTTACAAGTTACACGTTTTGAGGGAAAAATATCCACTCTTTGACTGGTAGAA
Source organism: Mesitornis unicolor (assembly GCF_000695765.1). Classification (NCBI taxonomy): domain Eukaryota; kingdom Metazoa; phylum Chordata; class Aves; order Mesitornithiformes; family Mesitornithidae; genus Mesitornis; species Mesitornis unicolor. Next base: position 72,499 of record NW_010180807.1, read on the forward strand.
GAGTATAATTTGCAAAGGTTTGAATGATTATGTTTAAAGCATTGAGATGGACTGCTTCTGCAGACAGGAGGTATGTTCTGATATCTGTTATAGGTCTATCAATACAGAGATTTTTTTAGACTTGTTCAAGAATAGAAGTGCAGAGTCCATAGTCCAAACACACTATGCAATTAAATGTTATCTTCAGTTTCTCCAGTTTCTCCAGTTTCATGAAGAAGCTTTAGAATCCTTCTGTAAACCATTAGTCTTATTTCATTGTCATGTCATGTATTCACAATATCAATATATACAGGTAAGGGTTCTGAAATAAATAAGTGTATATATGTGCATCTCTCACAGTTCTACCTAGCTCATTATGTGATTTTTAATTTGTTCAGTTGGTGGGAATGGGGATTTTTTTGGCAGAATAATGTGTTCACTCTCTTAACATGGACACAAATGTAAGAGCTAGAAAGTTCGTAGTTGGGACCAAAATTCCTGACTTATGCACTCGGCAGTGCTTCTTGTTCTTGAAATTATCTTATATCAGTTCATGGTTTTATGAATCATGTGTGCTATAAAGGATGAACTAAGGTTAGAGAAGTTATTAAACCTGATTTTTTGTACTTTTGTAATTTTCTAGTTTATCTTTAATATTAAGGAATGGTGAGCTCCATCTTTTTTCAATAACATGTGAAAGCTATTGAATTCTTACCCTACTTTGACCAGGGTGAATTAGAAATACAGTGAAAAAAGCAGAAAAGAGGAAAGATAAAATGTCAGGTGAAAGACAAATATGTCTGAAATAAATTCTACTTTTATCTATGAGGGCACAGCTACATAGGGGAATCAGTGTTCTAGGGTATGTCATGTTCCAGTGTCTCCATATTATACATTAAGACTGCAATAATTTGCCCCATACTGAATGTCAAATAAGCTACATCACACAGAAGTGCTTTTAGGGCTAGCACATGGGATTGACATTTTGGAGAATTAAGGAAGTGTGTGAAATTAGAGCACATTACCTTCCCTCACTGATCCCTCAGACATCCTGCTCCTGGTGGCCCTATCCCCCATGAGCCCACTCATGCATTAACTCACTAACCAATGGCACCTCACAGGCAAGATCCAGAGCTTCTCCTCAGGAGCCAAGGCCAGTAGCCTTACTGGCCAGTGCAAGTACTTAGTGTAGGGCCTTGCAACTAGCAGGTACGTTTGGGCACCAAATTGTCTCTATGTGCAGCCTTGTGCTGTGTCTCTTCCATGTCACACTGTAGCTGGGGTCTTGCCACCATCCAAGACTTGACTCTCATGGTGTTACCCAACACACAGAGAGCTTCGTAACTGGGTCAGAAAAATAGGGAGAGGTCTTTTATTTAGTCAAGCTGCCACTCCTCAGTACCTAATGTGCAGTGCATGCCTCCTACACTGGCATTTCTAATGGAGCAGCTCATACCCTGCCGTGTCTGTGTCCTGGCTTGACTCATAGACACCTCCCTAGATAGGGAATCCTTTAGTACTAAAAAAGACAGCTCTAGAGGGTTGTGAGTTTTCACTGATTGCTTTCTGAGCTGGCCCACAGACTAGGAGGCTTAACAACTCTATCCTGCTAACTTGATCCATCATACATAGCTCACAAACTCCTGGTCTGTGGCCGGGGCACAGCGAGTACAGAGTACATGTATGCACACATCACGCAGACGTAGCTAAAGGCACTCACAGTGAAAGGTGGGTGGGGAGTCACTAGCAAGATTTAAATTATCACTTTAGCTTTGTGTTCAGTAACTTGTATAGATAGGTAACTTGTTACATGAGTTAATTGCTGAATAGACCCACCTACTTTGCTAAAACTGGGAAAATATTATGACCTATATCACAGTCTCCATATGTAAAGCACTCTCCTGAGAGTGTCCTGCTCTTTTGTAAAACATGCATGCTGCAAAGAGAAAGGGAGTAAACCCTTTTTTCTCTATCAAACAACAAGAGGAAAAGAAGCAGAGACACTACGGCAAGAGAGAAACTCTCTAATGGCAAGATCATTGAGTAGTGGAGTAGACTGCCTGGGGAGCTATAGTGTCTACCTCTCTGGTTTTCGGGGGTATTTTTTAGCAGGACATAACACAGCCGTCTGTCAGGGATGATTTATATATAGCTTATCCTGCCTTGGAGCAGAGGATAGACTAACTGACCTTCTCGGATCCCTTCCAGACCTGTTTTCTGTGATTCCCCATGCTAAGACACTTCTGTAGATGTGAAATATACTTTTCAGTATATAGTATACTGTATTTCCCTTGTATTCTAGGGCCACAACCCTTAACTTCCGTGATTTATCTTTTTCCTGAAGCCAATTGTGTTTCATTAAGTGTAATGACAGTTTAATGCACATTTCTTTGTCCTATATATACAGTATTCTCATTCATCTGTAACTCTGCAGTACTGGAACATAGTCACCCTTAGCTTTCCTTTTAATCTGCAGTTAAAAGCTCTGCCAGAGTCCAGGGTCAGGTCCCTGCCCAAATCTGTCAAAACAGTAAAGGTGAAGGATAGAGCTGATCATCTAACAGAGCTGACTGTTCGCATGCTGTTAGTTGAAGTTGGAAATGAAAGCCAAGCTGAAAGGTTAGAAAAAGCTGTGGCACAGCCAAATGGTAAAAAAGCAATCTGCGAGATGTTTTCTGTGATGACTGGACGATGCACTGCCAGGTGATGAAGTGCAGCATCTTTGGCAAGGGGGAAAGATGACCCTGTTTTTCTCATCCACAACTGTGTAGGACTGAACCCAGTGATTCAGCAGGTCGTCTTTAAATCATTCATCTCAACTGCACAGCCAGATAGTCAAAGGCAGACTATTTCAAGCTAGCAATTTCTAATGTTGTCAAAGATATCTTAAAAGCAAAAATTAATTCTGTATTAATGTATAGTGCCATGGGCAACACCCCCAGTTCATTACCTATCTCTGAGTCTTACCATATTCAAAGATGGTTGGGGTTTTTTAATAGTAATTATCAGTATCTGTTGACTGTTTAATAATCCTGTCTCGGGTTTTCTTTGTTCCACACAACTTAGCTTGTGTTAGATTTTTAGTACGCTCTCCGTTACGTTACACAGTTCACTCTCAGAACACCTCATGCAAACAAAAACAGTAAGAATTAGATTTTACATGCTATTCAGGTGCTGTTTTGTAAACAAAATATCCTGGCAAATTCTGCTGTGACATTGAAGTAGTTCTAATGTGTTGAAAAATTAATTGATGACACTGTTATATCATGTTTTCTGCTGAAAATCTCTTTTCACTGCCATGCACATAAATTACGATTGTATACTTTCTATTAAGAGACATAATGAAGTAAGCTATCCTTCACCATAAGCCAGTCCCAACAGTGTCCCTTTCAAGCATGCAGATGATCTGTGAGCTATTTATAGAAGAACAATGCTGGGAATATTATGTAAAGAGTAATGTGACCTATTAACACTATTTATGAAACAGCTAATATGGATCTCCATGATATTTATGTTAAAAATAAAATAGGTGTATATGCATGTGCATATATACATGCTTAGAATTTAGGAGAGTCTTTTATCATTATTTTCTTCTTGAAAATACAGGAAAGGGGACAGAGTGGCACTGATTGCCGTGTAATGAGTCATAGCACTAGCTGAGTTATCAACTTGAGTCCTTACTGAAATACTATTGCTTTACCTTTTTCCCCGTGATCTCATCTGATTGGAATGAGACCTTTTCATCACAAACCAAACATTTTCTGGTCCTTGGAATACAGGGCAGCTAGTGAGGTTGGGAAACAATTTTCCCCTACCACCTTTCTCCCACTGCAGACTAAAGAAAATTAGAGCCAGGGCATGTTTATTGGTGCTTGTTCTTGCTCCTTCTCCTGCCTAAGTTTGCATCAGGTCTTTAGTTTATGTTCGCAAAGGCTCATAACACTTGACATCAAGTGGGAGAAGATATCCTATTTCATATGCATGACCCATTACAGAGGGCATGTCATGGAAGGTCAGCTGGCACCTGCAAGTAGAGCTATAGTGAGACCACAGGCTGCATTTATACTTATAAATAAAATAGAATGGGGTTTTCTGGAAAGTGGCAGAGCACGTTTTATAACGATATGGATATACTACCTTCCTTCCAGAGCAGGTTGACTCATTTACACTGATCTGTGGATAAAAATCTTCATCTATGACAACCCTAACACCACACCCAGGAATTGTGTGGGAGACACTAGTCGCCCTGGACTGAAACCATGCCAGGAAGCATGCTAACAATTAAATTAAGGTTTTTATTTAATTCAACAACATGCTATAATTACATGGCAATTCTTGAGCTAGTTTGCTTGCCCTGTGTAATTAGCTTGAGTAGCTGTTTCTGCATAAGACAAAAATCCTAGAAGAGGCACAAAATTTTGGATTGATGGCATGTAAAGAAGACACTATATCCCTCAATCATAGGATAAACAGCAGTGCTGCTGCTACCATTTTCCCTCATGAGAAGAGTTCCCTCTGGATCCATATCAACACCATGGTAGGAAGCATACCTACGGGACAGAACTAAGCCTAACAGGATTTACAAGCATACAGGAATTTCAAACCAACAGCATAAAAAAAATCCTCAAACTTTTTCAATCTGCAAGATCTTGTATGAGCTATATCTCTCCATTTACTTGTCCTTGTACAAACGCAAAGGAAGACACAGGCATGCTCCAAGGACCCAACAATTTACAACCAGGCAGTTTACTTAGAGTTGCTGTGAATGAGTGCCTGATCTTTGGGCAACTATCACAGTTCGTTTTCTTGACTAGGCAATGTCCAGAGTGTATTGAACCTGAATTTCAACAGATACTTTCTGCTTTCTTTTATGATATTTTAACAAAATGAGATATTTGTGGCAGATGCACCCACCCTACTAAAGACCTGACAAAGACCCAATACAAACAGTGCTAAGGTTTCTGGCCCTGGAGGCGCCAGGGCTGCCTCACCCCTCACAGCTCATGACTGGTCTACACAGTGGGGGTCAAAGGCGGGAAAGTTGGGGTCCTCAGCCAATAGGGGGTGACACAACCATGTATTGACCACAGATCAGATTCGACCAGGGTATAAATGGGGCCCCGTCGGAGGACTCATTTGAGTCGGTCCTCCTCGGAGCAGCGGGTCTGCAGTCGGGGACTCTCCCCTTGAGTTGGGACGCCACTTAAGGTAACTACTCAAGATTGAGAGCTCTCCCTTTTTGGTGAGTGAGTGAGTGCACATTTTGGATCATTTGGCCAGAAACTTAAGAATTCTTAACTCAGCCGTGTCTGGTAATATTCCCAACCAGCATATCGAACCTGTATTTGTTGAATGTCAGTGGGATGTTGTTTTGGTGAATGAAGTTTTGTCTGCTTCATTTCAGTTGCAGATTAAAGCTTGTTTGAGTTCATTATTTTTGTGCGTGTAGCCGTTTTGGTGCGATTCCGTGACAATATTGCTGAGTATTTATATTACTGTAAGAGCTCTTGAATAATAAACTAATTAATAAAGATCTGTAATCAATTTACCAGTTTAAAGTAGGAACTCAATACATTTCATTAACAGATTAATAAACGGCTTCATATTATCTAATGTGTATATCTACTCAACAGATAAAGGATTTTATCCCCTGCTGCACTCGTAGAGAATCTGAGGCTGTCAGTTTTGTAAAAGGCAAGTTACTGCCCTCTGAAATACAAACTCATTGATATTTTAAAATTTAATGCTATATAAAGGTTTTCCTACCTGGCACAGTTCTTCCCTTTCTTGTCCCTACTATGCTCTACCCAGAATTTTACCAAATGCTGCCCATCTCCCATTTAGGCAGAGACAGCATAGCAGCACACCTCCATGGTGGTAGGGCCATCACCAGCAGATGCATGCCAGTAAGCTTTGCCAGCCCCATAGGTGCTCTTCACTGCCATAATCAGCCACTGTAAGGCCATTCTGTAATACTTCAGAGTTAGCTCTCTGTATTTGTACTGCTTAATGTAATTGATGATGATGATGATAATTAACTGCACAACTTGCATTGTAATGCTGGTTCTGATCTTATGCTCTTTTCCCATGAGAAATTGCAGTTGAATTTTTCCAAGAGTTTGCCTATGTTATTATTTACATACTGCAGTAATATTAAAATTTCCTGCACTTCAACATTTAAGAAAAATATTGCACTCTGTTCACCTCTCATTTAATCGCTTTGGCTCTCAGAAGTGTTTTTTCCTTTCAATTTCTATCAGTCTTTTTGACAAAATCAAAATAATTGGGTTAGAAAAAAAATTTAAGCAATGGAATAATTTTTATTATTTCAATCTGGGACTTATACTATACTCATCAGTTTTGAAATTAGGGTTATTAGGCTCCAAAACATACATATTCAACACAACATGTGGCAATGTGGTTGCACCCTTCTTATTAGCATTAATTAAATGCTCATCACCAACTCCTTTATCTCCAAGCTGAATATCTTATGCTTTTGTGTGCTCCTGTGTTTTTATGTCATTTCCCTCTAGTCACAATACACAATACATTTTATAAACACCAGCAGAGGTTTCAGAATTGGCTGGTTTACCTGCTCAATGCTGAAAAGGCAGAGATTCCTCACTGAGGTTGCATGAAGAAAATCCAGTCAGGAACAGAAGGGACAGAAAAAATAAACTTCTGGGTCCCTGGGTATATGGAACAGTTATTTGTCCCTTATGCTCTTTCAAAAAAAACCACAAAAAAACAACCAAGCAACAATCTAAATCACCTTGAAAAGATTAAGGGTGACAAAGAGCAGTTGCTCTTTTTATGAGCCAGCCTCAACATAAAAGAAAGTTATGATAAGAGTGAGCCTTGGGAGCAGAAAAGCACCATGATACAGATATTAAGCTTGATGGCAGATGTACGCTACAGTGAACTCTATCCTAGAGTGATTTTGTTTGCGTGTATCTTTACTTATATTCTGTATTAGTTTACAATCATTCTGATATTTTAAAGACAGTTTGAGGTTTGATTATATTTAGATTTTGAGTTTCTTTTTTATTAAAAAAGAAAATGCAATAACAAGCAAAGACAGCAGCTAGTACCGACCCCTGCATGCTGAAATGGTAGAGCTTTTCATAGCACTTTTCATAGCACTGTGCAATATGAGACAGAAATTAAGAAATAACAAACAGAACTGTTTGAATGTTTATTTTTACAGCACAGCTGTCTATTGCAAAATGTTGTTTGGTCAAAAAACAAAATGTTCATTTTAAGTATGTTTCTGGTGGGAAATTATTAGACTTATTCAAACTCAAAACACAGTGTTTAGTATTGATTTCTCTCTATAGTTCCATCTGAAATCTTAAGTTCCATGCCATAGATGGGAATTTGGAGTTAGTATTATTGCAGCAGGCATTACCAGAATTAAGCATTTGGACATAACCGGGGAGAAGAAAGCATTTTAGCATTATCATTTTGATGTTTCCAAATCAAAATCCTCTGGAAAATTTATCTCCTGAGAGAATCTTAAAGTTTTATTATTTAAGATGAAAACTTTACAGAATGTCAGCATTTTCCACTGGGTAAAATTTGGATTTCCAGACAGCTCAACAGCCATTCGCTGTCCCCTGGAGCGCAAGTGTGCTGGAGCCCCCACCCTCCAGCAAGAGATCTCAAGGGAGACAAGGAGCACTTGCATTAGGTAACACTGCTACAACACTATTTTAGTTACAGATTTTAATAGAAGAGACCAGGTAACTCTGCAACAGTACAACTTGCTTGAAAATACATATAGAGAGTCAAAAGTTTTTGGTTGGTTGGTTGGTTTTTTCTACTAAGCGTAGCAGAAAAAAGCAGAAACCATTTCTTCTACTCATCACATGGAACAGTTAAACCTCTTATGCTCCACACAGTTCTATAAACAAGGTAAAATCCTGTCCTGTATATTTGCGGACAAGCTCTCTTTGAATACATCTGACATTTGACAAAGTCTAAAATCTTTTCCTTTACTTTAATTCAGTATCTGTATTGGTTCTGTATTTTTAGGCGATTCATGCTTTTTACACTGTTGCTCAACTTGCAAACAAGTTAAAAATTGTTCTAAATCAGAAAATATCATCCAAGCTTGGGAAGAAACAAAGAGAAGATTGATTTAAAGGCATAAATCAACCTACTGACCCCTGCTTCCACCTCTGAATCTAAGGACAGTCTTCTGCTTTCTGAGCTTTTGGTTCTTTCTCTAATTTTCAAATAAAGGTAATGAAACATTGTCTGGTTTCATTTATTTGAATAATATCTGTACCTCCAAGCTAGGAAATAGATTTTCATGCTTTTCTAGTTACCCAAGATGAGCTGCTAACCTTAGACTCTGGTTCCATTTACATGCCGATATGGTGCATTTAGCAACAGTTAGCAGTCATTTCCTGGTGGTAATATCTTAGATAAAATAGCATTTTCAGTTCTTAGCCCCTGAAACATTAAATAATAATAAATTTAAGAAGTTTACACTCACACATTCCTCAGCAACCACTGAAGTAAAATAAACAAGCAGTATTGTAGGTTGCGATGGGTCCCTGAAGGATCTGTATGTTATTATAGTTCAGGATCTCTAGTTTCTCTGAGTGCTGCTGTGGTTTCTCTGGGTATGTAGCCTTGGACAAGAGGACCTGTGCCACCCATCACCACTCTAACTGGAGCATTCCAGCTCCCTTGCTGTAGTTTGGACCTCAGAGCACACTGTACGAAGCTCGACCCTTCAGTAAGCCTGATGGGCTTTGAAAACTTAGCTTTCCTCTAGAAAGCAGCAACATTTTGAAACAAAGTATGATTTAATGTCAGAAGAAAGAAAGTAGTGCTGCAAAAGCAAAGGATTTTGCAATACAGTAAGGAAGTCTACGTGTACCTCTCTTTTAACCAAGGCTTCAAAAATCATTCCTTTCTTCATTCAGTACCAGCTGCAGGGATGAAAATGGGGTTACTGGTCTGTACACAGATAAACTTGTTCTTACCTTCCTACAGTTTACAAGTTGCCCTGCTTGCTTACCCCAGTTCTTTGTCTTTTCCAGTACTTCTAGAGAAATCTGTGGTTTATCAAATTGTCCTTAAAACGGTGTGTTTTCTTTAGCATTCTTCTAGGCAAGTGCAGCATGTTTAGTTCTTGATTAGGGGCGTACAGATCTATGTTGCACTCTTAAAAAAATACAGATGTATCTTAAAATGTTCATACTCCTACTGCTATGTTTTGGGGCCAGTTTGTTTAGGTACCTTGGGCTGTGCAAAGATGATCCGTAAGTAGTATACTTAAAAGTCCAAAGCAGTGATTTACCAGATAACGCACACAGACGCTGGCTAGGATTTCCAAGCTGCTAGGCTAGGCATTAGTGTTTTCTGTACCCGAATAAGATACTCAGAGACTTTGCTGGTGAGGAGAGGGTCAGTCAGAAGGGGAAGAGGTAGCCTCCGCAGCTCCCTGGAAGAGAGCTGCTGGCTGCTGTTGAGCTGTTGTCATCCACCAGTTCTATCAATGGCACTGACAGCTGGACACCTCCTCATCACCCCCTTCTTCTCTTTAAGATTTTACACCCTGTCAGGCTTGTATTTTTCTTCTTTAATTATTGAGCTCCTCATGATCCATGTCTCAAAAAATCTTATTTTAAAGACTTGACAGACTTTGTCACAACTCTGTCTCAACTTGGCAACTTTCTGAGCAGCCTGAGCCAAAGTTGCGCAGCCAGGAGGTGGGCCATGAATGCTTGAAACAGAGACAGCCGAAGCTCTCCCCCGCCTCAGTTTGTTACAGAAAGGGCTGCAGACAGAGGAGGTTATATAAAGGAGAATCACCATAACAGTACTAATCTATATGTACCTGTCATCATCTCTACCTCTAGAAATTGTAAAAGGTGACTACTACTGATGCAAAACAAGGCCCTATCTATATTTTTGAACTGTACTTTTTGTCATATCAAGGAGGATCCTCCCTGAGACCTGTGTTATGATTGACGTACCAACCTCAAATCAGGCTCCACAGCCATTAGCTAACTCATAAGCCATAAAATTATATGTTTTGATTAAAAAGTGATAGCCATCATCGTTTGGCTAATGGCAGAGTCGACTAATTTCATTCCTGCAATAGAATAATGATGAGCAATTTACTACTTTCAAATACACATGGCAATAACATGGGCATATATTTATTGTACTCATTATCGTCTAGGAAACCTAATCAGCTCCTCCTATATGAACAAAGTACAAAAGTTTATAAAGCTATTATCAAACAACATTGAAACAAATGCAGATGATGGATGTAGGGCATAAAGACATCCTTAGCTGACCACGTCTGGTGTCATGCCCAGAAAACTGAGGACAGTGAGTGGTACCAAGGTGTCACTGTGGTCAAAACTTGTCACACTGAGAGAGTAACTTCTTCTTCTTGTCACAGATTTTTCATACAGATCACCTGCCTTCTTTTATTGCTGAGCCTGCGCTGCCCTGTGTACCTGTCATGCCAAGAAACAAGAAGATGCTCAGCCACCTCCAGTAACAATTTTAAGAAAACCTCTGCTGGTTTCTTCTGATTGCCTTTTGGGGTCTTTCAGATAGAAGCCTTCTCTGTTACTGAAGGAAACTAGCCAAACACAAAATAAAGAGAATGAACAAGTGCTAAAATAGCTGCTTTGGGAAAAATGAGACTTGGGCTTCCTGCGGTGGGTAGTTCACACAAGGCAAGTTCAGGGCTGCCCTGGACAAAAGACATGCTGAGAAATTGCAAACAGATTTCCACTTCACATGCTATGTACCCATACCCCTGAAATACAGCTGGTTTTTCCATTCTTCCACACAAAATATAACATTAATTTAGAATGAATGATCAAGGGACCAGAGATGCAGCCTGAAAGAAGTATCAGATCAAACTGACAGAGAAAATGCTTCACTGAATATAAGGTTAGAGGAATGTAAGGAACCTTATATTTCTTGTTCTTGTGTCTTCTACAATACAGTTCTAAAAATTTAACCAGATTATGTCTGTGTTAAGTCTAATAGCCTTTGACATCAAGAAGGCTCATCTGGTAAGTCCAAATCCTTAAGACTGTTCTGGAATAAGATGCCTTGTTGGGATGGCAGTGTTTTGCATCATGTCTCCAGATCAGCCAATACTTTTGTAGTTCTAACGATGTGCAATATTTATGGTTTTGTCAAGAATTCAGAATGTTTCTTTTATATGAAAAAATGTCTCACACACATAAAATATTCTTTTACTGAAATGATGGTAGAAAGGAATTTATAATCTCAGTCAAAAAAACAACAAGGAAGAACTCTAGGATATGTCACATACTCTTAGATTTGTTTACATAGAGATTAAAGGACATGATATACCTTACTCAGTTTCTGTGCCAGTTTAATTTGAACTGAAGGATCATAAAAATATGCTGATAATTAGAAATTTTTGAAAGCATTTTATCTGGCAAAATCTCCAGCCACTACCACTGTTACCTCTGATTTCCTCTTAACACAAAGCATAGGATAATTGATGTCTTCTATTAAATGGGTGGTTTTATTTTTAATGAAGAGAGGCTGCCTGCTGCTTGAGGATTACAGTCAGATTTATCCCCCCATGCTATTCCACTGAAGTCAGCAGATAAAATAGGGTGGAATATGACCACACTGTATCTTTGTAAAAACTTTTATTTTTTAAAATTTAAGATAATAGCAGTCTTATTTTTTCCTCCTTTATGTTTTCTACGTTGCTTGTCTTCTTAATTTTTTTATTTTGGTGTCAGATACATTTGTTCATATGAGAGATATCACAAAGCATCCCTCTATGGAGGGTCCTGTGGACTGCTTGGATATTGAGAAAAGCTACTAATGCAAATATGGAACAGAGCCACAGACAGTTCTAGAAAATGTTTAAAAAATAATATTCAAATGTTCCTTCCTATTCCTGCTCAGGTGCATCCAGCCTGTTGTGTTTGTTTCTGCTCATCTCACTCTTGCCATTTCTCCTGAGATGCCACAAGTGGTCACACACACATGGCAACTAGGAGACACCATCAATAGCACTTTCCTCATCATCTAAACAGAATTTAGAGCTGTTTTTTTAGATAAGAAAGGGTGATGTCCCTAATGCATTACCATGATATTCACTATATTTTGTAGTCTAATTATAATGAGGCCTGCTACTCATCTGACATTTAACATGGAATAAAGACTGAGGGGAAAAAAAAAAACAGCCACAAAACACAAACAAACAAAACCAACAACAACAACAAAAAACAATAACAACCGAAAAAAAACCCACAGGAAATTGTTGAGAGGGTTTCCTATTATTTTCAGGGTAGCATAGCTTCATTTGTGAAGAAAATCAACCTCATGCCACCAGACCTGACAATTCATGGACTGTATATTTGAATGGACACAAAGAGAGCTCAGCATCAAAGTAACACACTGCCAAGTCACTAAAACTTTTCAGAGTTCTAACAAGACTGCAGGAGAAAAGACCAGTGTACAAACATGTCTGTGAGGTTTAAATTACCACAGTGTAACCACGATATATGCCACTACATATTTGTAATGATTGCTTTGGTACCATAGTGATCCTATGGTAATCCTCACAAATCCATTTCTGCAGGGGCAAGGGGCAACTCTGAAGCAGAATTTTATACTATGTTACAGAAAATTCATGCTATATTGTCATAGACTTTTCAGATTTGTTCTCAGTTTTGCTTTTTTCCCTTAAATTGAGTTTAGATTAAAAACTACTGTGTTCTCTAGCAGTGAGAAATATAACAGCACCTGAGTTACTGCTTGGCTGTACCAGCATAACCAAGAGGATAATTTGTTCACTGACTGTAATTTACAAGTTTTACTCAACAGTCAAATTCCTAAAATTCACTTAAGACTCTGGTAAGACAAATAACTTGAAGTGAGACTTGAAGATGTTTTCGTTTACTGAACTGGTTATGCCAAACAATGAAGCAAAAAATATCTTGTAAGAAAAGTGTTCAATCTAGGTGGAAATATTCTCATTTGAAAAATCAAGCAAAAACCCACTAAACTGAATGCCTAATTTGTTAACGTTGACCAAATGGGGGGCTTTCTGTAATTGTATAAAGTTGCTTAAATGCAGTACCCCCAGGTCCCATTCTCATCTTCCTAAAGCATTAAGTGATAAGGACTTTCTCAGAATCAGTGTGAGACACAGAAACATTTGGTTTCCTGAAGAACTCTGTGCGCTGACTCTTCTGATCACTAGGTTGGTCCACATTATGGTCTGAAAACTGACCTTTCTCACTAATATGTCTGTGGGGAAAAGGGATATATAATCAAAATTCCACTGTTCAACAAAGTTTCTTTTGTTGGAGGAAAAAAAAGGCTCTTTATGCCCAAATTTAAAATGTTCATCAGTTACCTGCACTTACCTGCAATCACACCCTGTCCCAGAATTTTCTCTCTACTCTGCCATTTCACAGGGAAAAGGAATCAGACACTGATATCTGTTTTCTGCAGATATCTTCACTAAGCAAGAAATCTGTCTCTTCTCCTCATCTCTAACAGATGCCATAGCTTCCTATAGCTTCCTGAGGAGCTCTGAAACTTCTGTATGTCTCCTAGAAATGTCTGTGAAAATTGGAGACGCCATCCCTGTTACCAGATTATGACACAGAAAATTGTCTGTTTCCTGTTAAAGCTGTTACCAGAGGAGATGAAGCATCATATATGAACTATCAGGAGGACATGAGAGGATTGTCTTCCTGAAAGAAAACCATGTGTGACAACATGAGTGTTTTTGCTGAGCTCAGGAGAGCTCTTCTGAGGGGATTGTCTCCACTTGGTTCACATAGCAAACTGGTCTTGAACTGCATGAACTCAATTTCTGTAGATAAAGCTAAGCCAGAAGAGTTGCTTTACAGGCAAACCTAAAATTTCTTGCTACTTATGGATATTTAGTCTATGGGATGAGACCATAAATACTCCAAAATATGACAAGTGTATAGTATTGCCACCCTATTAGATTATTTATTTAATTATTTTACTAGAAGAGTTGGTGGGTAATCTCCATCCTTAAAGATACTTAAACCAACTATAAAGTCAATTAGCACCTTGATCTATATGAACTTGCTTTCAGCAGCATGGAGGACTAGGTAACCTCCAGAGTCTCCATCAAATCTAAACAATCCAGTGATTCTTTGTTTTGCCCTACAGGTTAAGTGTTATTGGTCTGTTCTGCTTGCCAGTGTAGATATAGCTCTTGTAGTCCTCAAGGGCTTCGCTTGTGTGCTGACAGAGGCTGTGTACTTCATCACAAGAATGAACTCTTATAAATTATAGGTAGAGAAAAAGTTTTAGATACAGCAAATTATCAAGGTATAGTAAAGGTAAGAACTGATAAAAAAGAGAAATTTGAGAAGGTGAGACAGGAGAATATAAAGAAAATTGTAAGGAACGGCAGTATGTTCCACTAAACTTTTTATGAAATTAGCACCCAAATTTTTCTGGACTTATCCCAAAACTGAATGAATCAAAATTGTCAAAGTATGTCTTTTCTCACCTTAGACCTCATTAGGTCAGTCTGTAAATACTACACATACTTGTCATGATTATAGATTCAAACTCTACATTTAGAACAGTGAATAGTGTCTTGTTTAGTGAATTTTTAAAATGCACATTTTTAATGGCAACAATATTCAACATGTTTAAAGCTGTTCATTAATTTATTTTTTTCATGTCTTCACTGAATGCAATATACTTGATGTCCTATGACTCCACATTTATATCATATACCATATAAATAAATTTATCTGAGAGTCAGCTATTTTATTGTGAATTTGAAACATAGAGAACAAAACTTATGAGGAGCAGCTGAGGGAACTGGAACGGTTTAGCCTGGAAAAAAGAAAGATGAGGGGAAACACATCTCACTTTCTACAACTACCTGAAAGGAGGTTGTAGCAATGCGACTGTCAGTCTCTTTTCCCAAGTAACAACTGATAAGAGAAAATAGCCTCAAGCTGTGACAGGGATTGGATATTAGGATAATGTTCTTCACCAGAAGTGTTGTCAAGCATTGGAACAGTTTGCCTAGGGAAGTGGTAAAGTCATCATTCCTGGAGGTATTTAAAAGATGTGTAGTTGTGGTGCTTACAAAGAAGATTTAGTGGTGGACTTAGCAGTGTCAGGTTAACGGTTGGACTCGATGATCTTAAGGGTCTTCTCCAACCTAAAAGATTCTATGATTCTATATTGGTGCATTTGACTGAAAGGTTTTGAACACTTCATTAATATAAACTATGCCAAATATTTCTGGAAATCTCAAGTTAAATAATAATAATTTTATCATAATTGTTTTTTCATTGACTGTTTCTTGAGAGTATTCCAAAATTTTGAGGTATGGAAATGTAATAGGTCCTGTCCTGAGGAATGTGAAGTTGTTTAAAACCAAATCCAATAATCATTCTATTTGGAAACTTACAGTGATTTTGACATTCTAATGTTAAGTAACTCTCCCTACAATAGTTAAATTAAATATGAGAGCGGGTTATTGATATGCAATTATGAGATTACACAAAAGATCCAACTGGCCAATAACATCCATACTGAACTCTCATGTTACAAAGATGCTCGGCTGAAGTCCAATGTATCTAGTAGATTCAGCCCAGCTACTCATTGCATAAGTGTTCACACAGGGAGACTGAGCTTCAGACACCCAAATTTACAGGGAAAAAAACAAATTAGGGCATGGGAAATATCACCAGACTGTTCCCACCATGAAAGTGATATGTAATATATGATTTCCTTATGCTGCTCATTATTTTTCAGCTGAAAAGTTTGCTGTTCGTTTTGAAGTCTCTAACATATTTTTCTTTGTGAGGTCCTTTCTGTTGTAAAATTTACCCTTGTAAAGTCTTCAAAATGTAAACAAAATCTATGCCTAATATCCAGCATATTTAAATTAGAAAGGAGTCTGTAAACTCCCTTTTATCCTGTAATGCAAGAAAAATTCCTTGCTACAATTAATGTCCACCTCATCTCTGCAACACATCTGATTTATATAGATTACTAATCCAAACCTCAGATAAGAAAAAAAGATGTAAGAGCCTTTATGGCTCTAACAAAATCTCACAGTCCTGAAAGAAGTGACTTACCCTATTGGATGACCTGTAGGCTTACTGAGTATGCAGCTGGGGTTTTGTTCTTGTTTTGCATTTTTTCATGTCATTCAGTGAACGTCAGCCTGTGAACACAGCAGAGAATCTACAACACTGCCAGAAGGGTACCTTAACCACAAAGGCATTGACCGAGTCAGAGCACGTAACTACACAGACCAAGGCAATGCCTGGTATTTGGAAAAAGCAGAATTGCAATGAATAGCTCCCATTTACAAGAGTTTCCAAGCACCAGAAAAAAAAAAAAAAAGAAAAAAAAAAGAGATGCACAAAGATGATAGAAAAAGGAGCTCTGGTTCATAGGAATTCATTATCTGAACAAGAAAAAAAGTGACGTGGAGAAGCCTTCAGTCACCAGCTGCACAGGTATGTTTGTGCTCAGACTATCAGGTTACTGCTGTTCAAATTCTCACCAAGAGTTTTATAAACTGAAAGAATTTAAGAAGCTCCAATCTTGTGGTATTGCAACAGAAAGTACAAAATCAAACTTTCAATTGATGTCTCCAAGAAGGTCTCTAGTGCAAAAGAGAATAAATGGATTCTCTGCCAAGCAACTACAGAAGCCTACTACAGAGACCTGTGACCTGTGAGTATAACAGTGGCAAAAGTGAAAGAAGACTCAGACTCACTGAGTTTACTTTAAAAAAATGTCCCCTGCATTTGCAATCTTAAAATTTTGTCTTTTGGTTTAACACATATTGGAAGAAAGTTTAAAACCATATAGGCACAGCCTGGGGCATGGGGAGTTGCAGAGGGCAAGGCTGGCTTTTCCTCACATTCAGAAGCGCAAAGTAAAGGAATAACAACCAAAGCAACTGGCTTTTCCTCTCTTTTAATAGCTTTATTGAACAACAAGAAAACACATTTTTCACACACAGCAGCACAAAATGCTGGTATGTAATACTTACATATTAATTGTTACTATGAATGGAATGACTACATAAAGCAGCAGCATTTGAAAAATATTTGCTGCCTGATTTTTCACTCTTCCTATAAATATTACCTGAGCGATTTTTACTTCAACACTTATTTACTGTAACTTCTATTTTCCTCATAACTTTGTGGAGCACTGAAAGTTCAGTAAACACATCAACCTTTTCCCCCATACCAACCAAAAATTAATAAAAACATGCCAAAGGCAACAGCTTTTTAACTTTCATCCAATTTCTCATTACCATTCCCCTTCTCGCCTCTTCCTTCACTCAAATGCTTGGATCAGAGTCTTGCTCCAAGGCTTACTTCATAGGTAACAAGCACTTGTTCATTTTAATGACTGCAACTCTCTCAACATGAACACAAGAAAGGCTTTACTCTTTTATTCAAATAATGGTCCAAGCATCACAAAAATAACTCTCATGTAAAGTATTTCATGCTGAGCATATAATGAACTTGAGAATAGCAATTGTTTTCAGTCCTGCCTGCAATTTCTGCTGGCTGTCTATCAGAAAATGTGCTAGTAAGGGAGCACATGGTCATGTAGTAAAAAGGGGAAGATGAAAATCCAGAAGTGCTAGGTCTGAATGAGGCCAAACCCAACATCTTTTTTACATTTCTAATAAAACTGGAGCTTCTTGGGCCTGTAGCAAAATCAATGCCTCAGTGAAATCAACATCCCTGTCAGTTCTACTTCGAGTAATTTTTCCAGATTCTTAGGGCTCTGGGGACATCCCAACTTTCATAGTCTTTCATCTGTGGCAGACCCTCCTGGCTTAGTTACTGAGACCCAGAGCTTTGGTTTTGCCTCATCGGATAGAATCTCATCAAAGATCAGATTTAGACTAGCATTACATTCACAGTGCATCTATCACCCTCTCAGTGTTTTCAATGTGTATTTGTCTTAGCCTATATTTGTATTTTCATCAGGTGATAGACTTAAGGAAAGAAAGACTTAGGTTTAACATTCACCACTGCATAGGACTTATAGTGACACTAAATGCTATCTTAACAGCACCAAGCGCATGTGAAATGCCACTGAATATTCTTGTTCTACTATTACGGGATATTGCTATGCTAGCAATGACCTTTCATGGATTAGTTTCAAATTAATGTAGTGTTCTGGGAGCTGAATCACTGTTTGAGATTTGGTATCTAATAGCAAAAAGATGGAAGCCAAATAATCCTGAGCTTCTGTCCTGGATTAACTGCAAGAAGCCAAATGTGCACTCTGTTTCCTTCCAAGAGAAAATGGCAGCTAGTTTCACTTACCACAGCTATAGCCATGGTACTAGCCAGGATTTTGGTGGCGCTTCTTGTTACAAAAGCAGAGTTTGACATGTGCCTTGATCCGGTTTTGCACGCTGAGAGCTGCCCTAAGTTTTCTATCACTGAAGTGCCAGTGCCAGTGATCCGTGCCAGGTTCTCATTACCTGAGCCAAAACACACATCCAGACAGTGAGTCCCCACCCTGTCCTCAGCAGGGTACACAGACCTGGCTCACACCCTACCTTGGGGCTTGGCTTTCTTGGCAGCTCAGGAACAATAACCACAAAAATACAGCCAAAGATTCACAGCTGTCCTAGAAATTCTCCTCAAGGTCCCTCCTTTCCCTCATTGCCTTCTTCACTTTGCCTAGAGAGTTACTGAAATTTTTATTCCCCCTCACAAGATAGTTAGCAAGTAATATTTGAAATAATTCACTGGGTAAAAAAAAAAAAAAAAGCCCCAGAAACCACACACACCAAACCACAACTATTTGATAAAGGCTTTGTATATAACACACCTGCTAATATACTAAGAACAAGAGCAAAGTAGAATAGCTGGTTTGTATGTTGCCCAGTTTATAACCACACAGGTTATCAAGCAACATTTTAAGAGCATCTAAAAGAAGAGGTACAGATAAAGTATAAATACCATTTTAATTTTACATCTTGCTCTGCAATTCTACAGGCTTTCCTATGATCTGGACAAATAAACTTGGCAACTGAGCCTACTTTTCATCACAGTATCAGAATACCTCAAAGCAGTCATCCCATGAGAAGACAAAATAGGCAAGTCCTCCTCCCATCACTTTTAAATGCATGTTGTATTTGATTTTCTTTTCTGTAAATATTGAAAATATTATACATTCTTTTCTAGTACCGCCTTCTTGAGACACGAATTATGGTCCTTCCATTTTATATAAAGAAGCTCACTCTCAAAGCCGCTTGATTCCAGTCATTAGCTTCTACATTAACTCTTCCACATATAGCTCTTCTACATTAGCTTCCAATTAGAAGATAAAATATACCAGCTCTAAAACAGAAGTGCTAGCAATTTTAACTATCGCATGTGCCCTACTGCTCAACCTTCAGACACTGACCTGAGGAGGGATGTTGAATGCTGTAGCTTGATTAGCAGAAAATCTATTTTCAGCATCCACTGCACATCCTTCAGCTTCACTGTAAACAACCCTGAATGGCAAGTTTAAGTTCATTATGAGTTACATTTTATGTTCAGGTACAAGGATTATCAAGAAATACAATGCATAACCTTGTCTTTGCCATATCATTACAGTTGTTTCTCTCAGCCTCAGGTCCAGTCCTACAGTCTTATACTTTATATTTCACCTTGTCAGGGTACTTTCAAAGGTCTCCAGCCAGCCAGCAAAGAAGAGACATAAAGCATGAAGCAAATTACAGGTTATCTTAATCTGGTCCTCCTGATGGCTAGAATATAATCCCTATAGAATTTACATCATTGTTTGATGTCATAGAACCATCCCTTTATTCACACTGATCTCTCATTGTTTATTTTCAGTGATTTTCAGAAGTTTGTTGTGTGCACCTGGTGTGACGAAAAGAGACTCTGCTGCAGAGTCTAAATGTAACAATTTATTTGAACAACATGTGCAGATCCAGTACGTCACTATTGCAGGTTCTATGGATACAATGGAGAATGTGCTATTGCAGTTTTAAAAGCAAGACTTATTACAACCACAAGAGATTCACAAAATGCACTATTGTAACTACAGCAGTCACAAAATGCACTATTACAGCCCACAGGCAATTCACAACAGGCCACAGACTGCTCATAAAACTCACTATTACTGCCTATAAGTAATTCATAACAACTCCCAGGCTACTCACAAAATTCACTATTACAATTCCCAGGCGATTCATGGAACACACTATCACAACTCACAAACAACTCAGAATACCACATGTGTGTCAGTCAATCACCTGCAACTACAAACTTAAAGCCTGCCAAATATTCACTTACCCCTCCAGGTAAGGGCTCCCGTGTAAGTTACTTTGGTCAGCATCCCGACCAAGGGGGAAGGTTCACATCACTCCATGGCTGGAGAAATAACTCACCATTTCTAGCATGAATCTTAGGGGTTTTATCCCCTGGTGTACAGGACAACAGGCAGGGGCATGTCTGAGTAGATTAAACAACCTGAGGTGCCTGTCACCAGCAATATCTTTAGTTATTTGCATATCCTTGTATTGTTTGGTCCCTTGGAACCATACAGACATCCTCCAGCTTACTTTGTTTTACTTTCTGGCAATTTAACAGTGGTTTGATTTGGACTCAGGGCATATTATCTGTTGGGTGATTTCAAGGCTCAACTCAGGTTTCCATTCTTTGCGTGATGTGGCACTGCCCTGTTTTAGTCTTGGGCTTATTGGACAACTCAAGGCTGAGCTATCTATGCAGCTCCCCATGTGTTGCCTCTGCAGATGTAGGGCCTCAAGGCAATCCAAGGCTGAGTCACTCTTGCAACCCCCTGTGAGTCACTTGGTGCTCTGGACATTACCGAAACCTGTTTGAACTACAAGCCAGACAATCCTTACGCCTGGATAATAGATTCAAGCTGCTTGTACTCTCAAATGTGACTAAATTAACTGCTGAAAGATCCTGCAGCTGGTACATTTAGGAGGCACTCATTGAAATTTCGCTCTTTTAATTCTCCTAAATAGATTTCTTTAACCTGACCAGGCATAATACATAAGATTTTATTTTTTTAAAATCCATTCCATTATTATTCAACCCGTTTGTTTTGCCACCCTATCTCACCCCAAACAACTGATGTGTCTCTGACACAAACTCTGACCAGAGGCACTTGTCCCACTGTGCTCTGCTTGCAGTTTTCCAGCTGCACTTCAACTTCTCAGCATCAAGACCAGGCAGGACACCGTGTCTCCCAGAGTGACACCTGCAGGTGGTGACAGGTCTCCATGGCAGTGCGATGCCATGAGAGTAGAGAAGGGGATTGCAAGGCAGTGTTGGAGAAAGGGTGTTGTTCTTTTTATAAGCCTGCACAAGAAATAACTCTCTGTCTGGAAATGACATCCAAGAAAGGAGGGAAATAATGTGAGACTCGGCAACCTCGCCGTGCAGCATCAGCAGAACCAGCAAAGCAGGGTGTGGGATTTCCCAAGGTTGAACTGAGGCAGAGCTCTTAGAGCTGATCTGGCAGCCCCCTGTCCACAGAGTGGAATACAGCCATTGCTTGCTGGAGAAAGAGAGATGTGTGGTGGGCAGTTGTGTGCATGCCTAGAGACTGGCAAGGTGCACAGCTGGAAATCAGGTTGTTTATGTTGCCTTCTAGCCTACCCTTTTAATATATCTTGCCAAGATCTTAATTTCTCCTTTTTCTTTCCAGATTTCAATTTTTTCCACTTTTCTGATCTTGATCCTTTGTTTACTAGGTTTCTCTTCTTTTTTTGATGTTGAAAAAAATACTGTGTAATCTCTCTCAGATTTTATCTTCAGCATTTCTTGTCTTCCTTGAAGTCACAATAGAAAAGATCTCAGCTTTTGATTTTTCAAGGTAGGATTTGTTATGGATATTTTTTTCTTAAAACACACCATTCAGTAACATAGAAATGCAAGTATTTTAAACTTGAAACGACAAGTAAAACAAATATATGGGCTCTGAAATTCTTGATCACTGCTTGCATTTTGATGTTTCATGACCTGCAATATCACTTACACTATTTTTCAAAGCTATGTGTAATGAAGGTGACCTTTTCACTTCTCAGGAAAAACCCTAAATAATTAATTATCTGTCTGGTACTAACGTCAATAAACATAGTCATCATTTCTTGAGCTTTCTGACAGCAGCGGGGAAAGAGCAACACATTAGGTCTCATTAATTACATTTGCTGAAACTGGCTTTTTTGGATTTACAATGCTCTCTTGTGGCCATATCAGGCATCTACAATGCAATAATATTCTGCTGATTTAAGGATATCCTTAGTCTTTTTGGCCACTATGGTCATTCCCAAATTGCCACAAAATGCTATGGATGTCAAAATCTGCCAGAACAGATGTTTTAGAGACATATGTTCTCTGGTTTGTTGTTTTTGTGTTGGTTTTTTTTTTCACTAGGCAAGTTACCTATGTTTTCCATTTATCAAAAACAACCTCAAAATACTTTACTAGTTGAAAATCATGTAGGG
>NW_010180807.1:95039-101904 GCF_000695765.1 Mesitornis unicolor
AAAATAAAATTTTTGCTCCTCCTGTTGAAAGAATAATTTAATATGAGCTTTTTCTTTAATTAATGTTAACTTTTAGTGTGGATCTTTTTAAGTCTATCACACATAGGTTTTCAGATATATCACCAAGTCTCTTTTAGAACCACAGGCTCAATTTTAAAAAACATGAACCTGAACTGAGGAAAATGTTTCATCATGCCAGTGTGTGCTTGGCCCAGATCCACCTCCATGCTCCTCCATTTCAAATGGGCCCTGAGCAAAGTTTCCAGACCCGCATTTCCTTGCATAGTGAGGTGGGATGCAGGAGTGCATAGGAGGCAGCCACAGCAGAGCTGTAGGCAGGCCCATACCACACTGCCACACTCCGGTGACTCTCATGTCCTCATGATGGGCCACAGCAGAGTTGGGGTCCATCCTGCAGCAGAGCCTGCTCTTGTCCCTTCCACAGCCCTATCCAGGCCTTCCCACCCCTTCCGTCTCTCCCAGTCTCCAGAGTAGGAGCCACTCAATTAACTGTCCAGTTAATCTCAGATGAGGAGAAAGGTGGTCAAAAAACTTGCAATAAGCTCTAGAACACACCAACATCAAATGAATTGGTGGGAAATACCTTCTCCATTCCTCTGTGTCGGGGTAGCAGATTCAGGAAGAAAATGAGTAAGTCTTCAGGAGGGTGGTATCTCACTGGAAGTCTTCACTTCTGTCTAATTAAATGTACATCATAAAATCTCCCATATTTACATAATACTAGCAAGGACGCCTCAAGTTCTCACAGTTTTCCAAATTCATTGATTCACAGGCATTCATAGAATCACAGAATCATTAAGGCTGGAAGAGACCTCTAAGATCATCAAGTCCAACCGTCAATCTAACACCACCATGCCCACTAAACCATGTCTTGAAGTGCCACTTCCCATTCATGGGAAGAAACAAAATACTGTTGGGGATTTTCAATTATTCTTTTGATCAGTAAAAACATTTAGCTTAAGAAGAATCTTTCAATTAGGCTAGAATATTTTTGTATTAACCAATTCAACCTCATCCACAAGAAGTTAGAAAAAAAATATAAACTAGGAAGGAAAGAATGAAGGAAACTCAGAATCAAGAGACAGAAAAAAAATGAACTGAAAACCTTGTTATTATTTATTAGTATCTCTCACTGATTTGGATATTTTGCTTTACAAAAATATCCACTTTTATTTGACTGGTCTTAATAGTAGTGTAAAAATAACTCCTCAAAGAAAACATAAGATGTAATACATCAAGTGTAATATTTAAGCCTTCTTCATATACAGTTTTCAAAGAGAGAATTTCAGGATAAGAACCCTTTTTTCTCCTAGTAATGTTGTTCTCTTCCTGCTAAATTTGGATTGCCCTTCAAATATTTCAGAGTTTGTAAATAACCTTGACATTCTTCCTCTGTGTTACTGCACAGGTAATTTTAGCATCACTGCTGGACAGTTGGTGAATAATTGCGTTGGAAAATAAAGACACAGAAAACCAACTTGTAAGAAGATTGTAATTTTTACAGACACTAATCAAATTACTAAATGTAAACCAGAAGATGAGACTTAAAATTCCTCCTTGAAATTATTTTCTCTTTGGAGTACCAAACTTCTGCTTTTAAAGAGCAAATATACTTATTTCAAAGACAGTTCAACCTTCTATCAGCTAAGCATAAGTCAAGAAGGTTCTACAGAGTGTTAAGTGAAGAATATAAAAATATTTTATTTAATTAGTTATTAGTTAGTATTTTATAACATCATTAAAAAGATTTCCTGTTATGTTTTATGCTAAATATGCTCACATGTACTAATTCACTGTAGATGTCTTTGAATGTGTTGAAATTTGAAGACCTAATCCTTAGCTCTGTATATGGAACTATGCACATAAACACCAACAAGAGGATGGATGAAGCAGTTTGTTTGGTTTTTTTTTCTTTAATCTCCTTAAATTATTCTTCATGATTCTGGCAAGCCATAATTCCTTTTTATCCCAAAGAAACAAGACTTATGCAATCATCTATTATGTATACAGAACATATGTGAGTTTGCACATGTCCTGTAATTTTTGTTTATAGTATACACTATTAAATTTGACAGATAGAACAAGTCCTAATGTGCTGAGTTTCTAAAATTTAAAGAAGAAAAAAGCAGCCAGCTGGAGGAGGCTGGCTTCCTTAGTACCTTCACTGAAAGAATGTAGTCCGATCTCAGCTCTCAAAATACATCCAGAAATCCATTGCCAAGAGGGATGTTATGAAATTTCAAGCCATGGAAATGCTGTAAACAGAACTCACTGCTGATTTGACACCAGCAAATGAAGAAGAGGAAGCAAGTCTAAAAACCAGCCTTCACCACTTCTACTTTCCATGATTCTGCTTCGTATTACATGAAGGGACTGTAGTGGCAACCTACTGATAACATTGAAACCCTTCTGTAACTTACTGATTCCTTTATTTTTATTTTGTTTAAATTTTGAATAAATTTTAAATAAGTTTTAAATTATACATAAAATTAAAATTATGTATGTGTGTTATTTTACCACCTCCAAGCAGAAAAACTGTTGAAAAACAAAGAAACAAAAAATATGTCATCATTTGATATATACTAGTAGCATTCCAATGTCACTATGGGTTTAGGCTTCATATGTCAACTTCAAGATGAAAGATGCTTTTCAAGTGTCAGATTCTCTTCATTTTATTTTGTCATATAACTGTCATAACATATCTTTAGTTTGCATGAATATGTGTATAGTTCTGCCATAGGTCTAACCATTCATACACTACTTTGTTGGAACAGAGCAGTGACTTAATTCAGAGCAAGACTGATTTTTAAGAGAAGCCTTACAAACACCCCTGCATTTTACTGTACAAGTGTATTGAAACATCATTATTATATTAGTTGAGTCATCAAAAAGACTGCAAAGATATAAACTCTTTTTTTTAATACAGTGGTGTGTTGTATAGGGTTTTGGTGTGGGTGAGCAGCTGCTCCTGTCACATGCCGAAACAGCTGTGAGCTTTAATGCAGTGAATCATCTTTTTGCCAGCAGCCTTGCAGAGGGTCTGTTTAAGGGTCTGTATTTTTTATATAGCTGGCTTTTAAAAATGCAACCACAATTCTGAAGAGTTTTCAATTCCTCTTGGGTTTATTCTTTGGTGTTCCTTTGGTTCATTGTTAAAAGCAAAATTGATGAGATGGCTTTCAAAGAGCATTTTATGAAAGGTGGGAACATCTCAACATTGGTATCAATGTGAAATAACTATAAGAGGATCTTTAGCATTTCAAAAAAGAAAATTTCAGAAATATGCAGTTTGTATCTCCAGGCTAGAAGACCAATAAAATCTAGGTTTTTTGGAAAGTCAAGGCAGCCAGAAGGAAATATATTACATTGCAATGTAAGAAAACCTGAAGAAACAAAGCCCAAGGGTCAACGCTGTCTTCTGAATTAAGTGACTACACTGCTGTGCTGACAGAGTCTATGACTCTGATGCCACTATGCACAACTTGAAGACTGGTTTGTCCCTAAATTGAAAAAGCTCTGTAAAATATTATAAAATTCCTAGAACACTCGTATGAACACAGAAGGAAAGTCTAAGGCTCCATGATATGTAAGCACAATATATACCTTAACCAAGTCTAACTGGCACTTCTATGATACCACTTTTAGAGCCCCTGGCAGCAAGCATGAGTGGGAACAGACAGCAAGTGCCACTTTACCTGCCACCATCATCAACAAAATGGGAGCCTCAAAAGTAAATGGCATGTAAGTTCAAAGGCCCAAATTGACAAGGTATCTTCCTATGAGTCCTACATCCTTCTCTCAAATGAAGTGAATCACTCTTAAAACAGAAAAAGCATTTGAGTACTATATTGCATTTCCTCAATCCAAAGGTATACTGATAGACCTCACAAAATGTGGCAGGAAACCTAAATTTCGGTGTACTGCAATGGAAGCTTAGGAAAAATTTTGAAAGAGTACAAAAAATAGTTAAGCAAAGCATTGAGCTTTAAATTACTGTTTCTGGAAACTTAAATCCTACCATAACATACCGTACTATGGTTGTAGTATACATATGTACATTATACAATTTTTTTTCCTTCAGAATTTTGAATACTGTTGCAGTGATAATAAAAATTGATGCACACTTCTATTTTTTAATTGTGGGTTTTTATATTAGCAGAAGATACACCTGTTTTTTCTCAAACCAGAAAGTCAGCTAGGCAGGCAGGAAGCAAACTTAAGTTTTAGTCATCTCTCTCCATTGTAAACTATGGCAAAACTTTATAAGTGCATTTGACAAATTATAGATTTTAATCATATAAATGTTGAGTAGCTTATAAAGATTTATTTCTTCATTATTCTTGTACTAGTTTTACAGCAGAATATTTGTCTTCTGTTTTATATATAAATACGTGACTGGTCTGTGTGATTGATTTGTCTCTCTTTTTTGAATGCAACTTAGAATGTGAAGAATTGATCTCACTGTCTCTTGCAAAGCAAAAGTATAAGGAATTCAAGGCGGCTTGTGTTACAGGCAGATATGTAAATACTACACGCTCTCTTAAAATTTGCACATTTGTTTTGGGTCTCTTCAGTGCTTTGCTCTAGCTTGAAAGGCTTCCAAACAGAAAGTTACTTTTCTATAGTGAATAGATGGAAAGTATGACAATGTGAATGAAAAAGCAAAGTGCATGTGTGTCAATGGTAGTGGATGTAGTATTTTATGAGTCATAAGTCTCTTTGGACACATAAAATCATGCTAAAGATTAAATGATTTGCCAAAGTTTAGGCAGAAGTTGCTGGATATCAGAATCACGAGAGAGTCATATGATGGCAAATAGAGTCATATCTCACTTCCATAACAATGCAAGATTCCAACCCTTTACTTTTACAGGAAAGAGATCAGTTGCACCAGCTACTCTTTGTTTGGTCTTTTTGTTAATGAGACTCAACTTTCAGAAGAAAATATTTTCCTTCCTTTTTTTCTTCTTAGTCATAAAAGATAGACACATGTGGGTCTTTGGTGGAATTTTCCAGAAGAAATTTTGATGATTCTCAGAGCTTAGAATGAAGAAATCACAAAAGAACTGCCAGTCCTAGATATAGTTTGGCTATATTTTATGAGATTCATCCAATGCACCACTCTGCTGCAGCAGCTTAGATCTAGGCTTTTTCCTCCTTTTATTACACTCTTAAGTTTGACAACAGCTGGATTTCCCAAGTGTGATGAGTTGTTACAGTCAGACAGACATAACACAATTTGGAATTCATCTGAGCCTGAGTATCCTGGGATTGCAAAGTTCATTTCATGTAAATTAAAAGCTGAGAGGCACAATTAATATGAAGTCAAATGACAATGTGATATACTATAGAATTTTTTTCTTCTAAAATTTATAATGGCTGCTAACAAGGGTCCTACTGCCAGAATTATATACAAATAAAGCAAAAGAAGAGGTTTCTCCTTTCTGGTCTGCCTCCACCCCCTCCACACACACTCTTCTTGGCTTTAGGCTATCTGTCTTGCCAATATTCCTCCTAGTGTGTCAGTGTCAAAGATTATGAGTGACAGAAGCAGTGCACTTTGGCAGGGCCAGATGTGGGTGGAGGTGTTTTCTTCCTTTTCCTCAGTGAAGAATTGGCTTTCAGGTGTAAATCCCAACGTGTGGATCATGGACACCAAAACACGTATGTACACATGAACACCTCTAAGATTTGAGCACTGCAGTTCACTACAATGTATATGTATGCATATATGTATATATTCACAGGAAAATGTGGTTGCTGGCTTTTGCTATGTTTGATTATGCTTGGTGATCCATTCTGTAGACCTTCAGTTTAACTTTCAAGGAGCTCTGCAAAGCAACTGTAAGTTTCTTTCTGAGATGGATGTGACGTGATGTGTTCAGTGCTGCCTAGCAGACCACATTTTCATATCTTGACAACATGGGGTTTATTGAGCAGCTCAGTATAACCTTCTCTTCTGTGCTTATGTTGTGCTTTTAGAAAAGGGGAGATCTAGGAAGTTTTGAGTGTAGTGACTTTTTTCTGCCTGGCTTTCTGTACTTCAATGACATCACGTAGAGAAACTCTATTTTTCTGACAAAGAGATCAGTTTTAAAGATGTAGCTTGTTTCCACTAGAAGGGTTTTAACTAAGTCTATTTCAGTCCATGTTGAAATTGCCAATATCTGATTCTTTAGCAAAGTACTGATTCTAGCCCCAGTATTTGCACTTAGAGAGGACTTAGGGACCATAAATTTGCATCTGGCCCTGTGAGTCTTGATTATATGACTCACCCAAGTTACTTCATTTCTGGAAACCATATAATCTTTTATTGAAAGGAGGATGACAGGCTGTTTTCTGTCTTTCACTGCCATGATTCTGTCTTTGTAGACTCATTAATAATCCTAAAACTAATTTTCATCTATATGCAGCTTACAAATGCACCTAAATCAAAGTCATGCTTCAGAGCAGGACTGTTGATGAGCTCTGAGGGAAATGGCATCCAGACAAGAATGGTGAACATGACTTCTTACATATCTGCTGAGCTGACCTTTGACAAGAAACTCTGTGCATGGCTACTTCATTTTCAGAAACAGCATTGACCAGACAGATTCTTCTTTCCCTTTAAAAATAATATTTTAAGTGATCAAAGGGTGTCTATCACTGCGTCAGATAGAACAGGGCACTGGCTGAGTTAAACTGATAAAGGGAATGCACTTGCTGCACAAGGCATGGAGAAAGACCAAGACCTAAACTTCAGATTGCAAAAGGCAATGACTTGGCACATGTCACTCACCAGGAAAGTCCCTTTGATAAAGCAATGATAATAGATTAACCCATTCATTATACTTAGTGTTTCCCT